>NW_018128215.1:101107-103110 GCF_001952655.1 Monopterus albus
AAAACCTGCAGTACCTTGAAATAAAACCAATCATCTAGCCCAGCACAAACAAACACTAACACAGCGCCGTCTTCAGTTATTACACCAAAATGGGTTTTAAACTGTTGCATGAGATTCACAAAAATGTGTTTTTTTCTATCTCTGTTACAGCAAACTCTGGTGACAGTGAAGACACACACACACACAAGAGTCGTGTCTTTGTATTGTTGTAAAGACATTAATAGTTCTAACCCTAAAACCAAGTCTTAACCCTAAACAGCCCTTTGAGGTTGTGAGGAGCAGCTAAATGTTCTCACAATGATGATACTATGTGCACACACACGCAGGTGACTAAAAAATTTATTACATTTTATACCCTAGATTGAAATGTACCAAATCAATCTTTTTTCCCTCCTCCTCTCTCCACAGGAGCTGGAGGTTGGTCCCCTCTCACCTCAGACCAGTATCAGTGGCTGGAGGTCGACCTGGGCGAGCGGACCAAGCTCACAGCTGTCGCCACGCAGGGCCGCTACGGCAGCTCTGATTGGCTGACATCCTACCTCCTGATGTTCAGCGACACGGGACACAACTGGCAACAGTACAGACAGGAGGACAGTATAGGGGTGAGTGCATATTAGAATAATAACAGCAGAAAGTACAGTGTTGAGTCTGTACTATGAACTCTGATCACTGTGGTAGCAAAACTGAAAGTGTTTTTATGCTCTCTTTTTTTTAAAATAAATAAACAGGCTGTGTTTTTTTTATTTTACATCATGCTGTTGTCTGTCTAAGCTCAGCCTAACATACCAGTAGTTAAACTGAGTAAGATATTGACAAAACAGGTACAAATGAGGTCAAATCTAGCTCTTCTGTAAAGCAGTAAAGGACTATAGAATTTAGAGTAGCATTCTAAACAGGTGGGCAGCACAGCGGCACGGTGGCTAGCACTGTTGCTTCACGGCAAGAAGGTTCCAGATTCGAGCCCCAGCTGACCCAGGGCCTTTCTGTGCAGTGTCTGCATGTTCTCCCTGTGCCTGTGTGGGTTCTGTCCAGGTACTCCAGCTTCCTCCCACAGTCCATTAAACTGGGAACTGTACCACAGCACAGTTAAACAAGTGCACCGACAGTACTGAAGGTATCAGGTGATATGTGAAAATGAACACCTCTCAGGCTCATTACAGCTCATTTCCCTGCACTATTACAGGCATATTTACAGAGGATCTTGTTTTGAGCAGCGCCGGTCTGCAGGGATCAGTCCATCCTGCCCAGATAATCAAAGTCATAAGGGGCCTTTGACTCTTCATTAATAATGCATGAACCAGTGAAAGAGCTCTGCTGACTGCACAGACCTGCTGCCAAAACACTTAGGCTGTTGTTGACGGACAGAGAAGCAGCCAAGCGGCACTTCCCAGGCTGAGACCGTGCGGGGCAGTCTGGAGTGCAGCCGGATGCTGAAATCTATTAGAAATAGTCCAGTGGACTTCTTTAATACATCCATATACCTTTAAGCCCCTCTGTCTTTTTTTTATCATGAACTTTTTCTAGATAATCATTGTTAGATTGTCATTTTAATATGGAGTGGAGAGTTGCAGTAAAGCTGGGAGAACAGACAGGAGGACTTGTAGTGATATTACAGTGAGTTTCATGAAAGACAAATGAACACATGTACATCCTGCTGTATTTGTCAGAAGTTATCAGTGTCAAATTGTCGGCCCTTTACTTTAGTCCAGACTAAACTGTCTCAACAAGTAATTTCCAGTGTGACTTCAAGATGTGATAGTCACAAACTCAGGTGGCTCCTGTTGAACTGATCTCATCACACAAGAACAGATGTCAAAATCAAATCAAATCAAATTTTATTTGTATAGCGCCAGATCACAACAAAAGTCATCTCAGGACACTTTACAAAGTAAGGTCTAGACCTTACTGTTATCAATATTATTACATAGGGAAAACCCAACAAATCCCCCTTGAGCAAGCACTTGGCGACAGTGGGGAGGAAAAACTCCCTTTAACGGAAGAAA
>NW_018128215.1:105471-109064 GCF_001952655.1 Monopterus albus
AAAGTCTGAGAATTCACTTAAAAACTCTGAATAAGGAGCAGGTGGACGGTATACAATAACAAACAGAAAAGGCTTTTGAGTTTTCCTGTTTGGGTGTGAGAGACTCAGGGTGAGACTTTCAAATGAGTTTATAGCTATGTTTAGGTCTAGGGTTGATTAATAGGCTTGAGTCAAAGATCGCTGCCACACCTCCACCTCGGCCTGTGTTTCGAGGGATGTGACAGTTACTGTGACTAGGTGGGGTGGATTCATTTAGGCTGACATATTCTTCCTGCTGTAACCATGTTTCAGTAAGACACAATAAGCCAATGTGATATTCACTTATCAAATCATTCACTAACAGAGATTTAGATGAGAGAGATCTGATATTTAATAGTCCACATTTGATTGTTTTATTACATTCCACTATAAGAGGAGTCGTCTTAATTTTAATTAGGTTCTTATGAATAACTCCTCTGGAGTTGATTCTTGATTTATATAATTTAGGTGGGCGGGGGGCAGACACAGTCTCTATGGGGTACTGGGAGTGTTGGGTGGGTAGCAGCTGCAAGGAGACAGCAGAGAGGCGTGTAAGACTGCGACTCTGCATCCTGGACTCAACTCTGGGTTGTCATAATTTGGTTGTAAAACAAACTCGTCCAGATTTTGTTTTACAACCTAAATGTGTGGCTTATCACAGAGCATCTGCCTTGTATTTGTTCAGGTTAAGCAGTGGCTGGCCCAACTGGCTGGCAATGGCAGTCATCTCTGAGATCCGGGTCTGCTCAGTTGTCAAACCGCTGACACTGTTGTCAAACAAAACAACAGTACACTACTAACAACCCCAGTGAGTCAGTAACTATCACCAACACCAGTACAAGTTCTGTGTGGGTGTAGGAGTGAAGGCAAGTCTACAGGGTCATTGGGTGGGTGCCTTCTCACTAACTGGTGTTTCACTGAGTTGGGCCCACAACATCGAGAAGGCTCAACAGTACCACTCCACTTCTTTGCCTGCACCCACACACCCAACACAGCCCTTAATCGACTCTCTTCATCATTCAGGCTCATTCAGGCTAACTGTTAACTAACTGCTGTTCTGGCCACCAGGCTTTTAAAATAACTCACCAAACATTTCAGAAAGCTCACCAGATAACTATCCAGACTTCTGCTTCCTTTAAATGGTAAACAAACATGTTAAAATATGGCATATATTAAGCCATTTTAAACTTGGACATCTATCCAGGGTAAAGCCACATTTGTCACAGTACTCCAGAGAGGAGCTTTGGCTAGAAGTGGAGCTGAGGAAGTTTCCTCATATGGAGAGAATCCTGCCAATCTCAGCATCTCACAGAAGTGAGAGCAGAGAACGGCTGCTCAACATGTTGCTCTCACATGTTACTTAGACTATGCCCAATCTCAGCCACATTTCTGGACAGCTCAGCTTAGAGGTTGTCAGAGGAGGAAGCTGATGGCAGAATGCTGCTGAATCAACCACAACGTATTTCCCGCTGGCTTTTGCTTTCAGCTTAAAGAGCTGAAATGCGATGGGATTTTTTTCTCTTCTTATATTTTTTCCATCTCTCTCTCTTTTAAAACTTTGGAAGTAGACAACTAGGGAGAGAAATTATATAGCTGTATCACTATAGCTATTTCTTCTATTTCTATCTCACCTTTTTATTAAAAAAATGCTAAAAACTGAATAAACTTTTACAAACTGTGTTGTTGCCTAACTTACAGTATATGCAACATCCAGTGTGAGCTCACTATACAGTATGTTGTAGATAGTAGAACAATATGTTGCTGTGTGTGGTGTCTGTGTAACCAGCAGTGAATTTGATCCAGAAGTCAGACATAATATATACAAACACATCTCCCTTCATCATATGAGGAGATCCAGCTCATGATTACTGAGGAATTAATAAGTTAATTACATGTCTAAGCTTTAATCCAGCGGTGGGAAAACCAGTTAGCCTGCATGTCAACTTCAAGGCAGGGGTGTAATTAGGATAGATAGTCAGATGGGAGAGGTGGAAGGAGATGAACAGAGTGACCTATCAGGCATTCAGCCCAGAGTCAGAAAGAGACAGACGATCAAGTTTCGTGTTCATACTCCAGATTTTTTTTTAAAGTCACTGTTAATGTTGATATTTATAGTCACAACAATTTTATGGACTGTGATGACATCGTATACCTTCATGGTCCAGAGAAGATGATTGTGATCTTCCCACTTTTCCTGTAGCACCTCATGATATAAATGAAATGTCTCAGAATTCATCATAAACTGTAATTTCTGTGATTTCCTACCTAGACTAGTGGTTACTACACATGTCGTGATCACCGTGGCCCTGGTTTCTTTTATACTGGAATGCACAGGAAGTACTGCAAGTTGTAGTTTAGTCATAAAGTTGTTGGTTAGTCATAAGAACATAGCCTTTATTCAAATCTGACAACGTTTTGTATAAAATGAATGTGTAGTTAAACAGTTCTTGTTTCTGTGCTTTCAGTTTTTTCCAGGCAACAGTAATGCAGACAGTGTGGTTCAGTACAAGCTGCAGCAGCCTGTGATCACTCGCTTCCTTCGCCTCTTTCCTCTGAACTGGAACCCCACTGGGAGGATTGGGCTCCGGCTGGAGGCATATGGATGTCCATACAGTGAGTCTTAACCCCTTCCACGAGTTGAATAGACAAATGCTGTTTGTTCACTTTAAGGCAATCTGCTTTATCATGGCCACTTGGGCTGCACACATGACCCTCTCTGGAGCTACTTATTCAGGTTATCAAATGGTCTTATACTGTACTTATGTCACCCTTTTCTATGCCAGGAAGCACATTCAAAACACTTGCACCAGCCCATTTACCCACTCACACACACAAACACTCACATACCAGTGATAACTTGGGGTTCAGTGTCTTGCCCTAAGACACGTCCTCATGTGGACTTGAGAAGCCAGGGATCAAACGGCCGACCCTACCGCTGAACCACTCTACCACCTGAGCCACTGCCACCTATATCATACCTCACAGTGAACTCAGTATATAAAAAAGTATTAATCTGCAAAACCAAACATGATGAGAAATATTGAACTATATTATTGCTATAATGAAAGTCTGTAGTGTCAAAAGTCCAATAACGTTATTGGACTTCTGTGCTAGCCACAGTTTGTCCATAACGAACACCATGTTCAAGCATAAGGATGTCCATCAGTGCACATGGCACCAGGATACCCTAGGCCGGAGGTCAATGATCGACTTTGTGGTTGTTTTATCTGACCTCCGGCTGTATGTCTTGGACACTCGGGTGAAGAGAGGGGCGGAGCTGTCAACTGATCACCACCTGGTGGTGAGCTGGATCTGATGGCGGGGGAGGAAGCTGGACAGACTCGGCAGACCCAAACGTATTGTGAGGGTCTGTTGGGAACGTTTAGCAGAATCCCCTGTCAGAGAGATCTTCAACTCCCGCCTCCAGCAGAGCTTTGACCAGATCCCGGGGGAGGCTGGAGATATTGAGTCAGAGTGGACCATATTCTCCACCTCCATTGTCGATGCGGCTATTCGGAGCTGTGGCCGTAAGGTCTCCGGTGCCTGTCGTGGTGGCAATCCCTGAACCCGGTGGT
>NW_018128215.1:110181-118403 GCF_001952655.1 Monopterus albus
GTTTGCAGCCGAGTGTGAAGAGGCTGGGATGAGAATCAGCACCTCCAAATCCGAGGCCATGGTTCTCAGTCAGAAAAGGGTGGCTTGTTCCCTTCAGCTTGGTGGGGAGTTCCTGCCTCAAGTGGAGGAGTTCAAGTATCTTGGGGTCTTGTTCACGAGTGAGGGAAGGATGGAATTGGATATTGACAGGCGGATCGGTGCAGCATCAACTGACAGTTTTAACCAAGAAGGATCAGCATTGTCCTTCAAAACATTGTTTCAATGTCCTACTTATCAAACAACAAGCAGCTATTTTGACAGTCTCAGTTTGTGGAGGCCTGTCACGAAAACTGAAGCCAGTGGAACACAAAGGACCTTCAGGGTGAACAGAGGAATGATATACCTGCAGCGCTTTCACCAGTGCTCCATTTCTGCCAGCTTCTCCCACCAGAACGACCCTTGTCTGCACTTTCGGCAGCATATCTAAGAGAGAGGAAGAGTGACAGTGAATGCGAAGAAAAAAAGAAACTAGGAATGAGAAACAAAGAACTGGGAAAGAGACAGATGAAGGAGTAAGGGTGGTGATGTAAGTCAGGAAACAAAGTCAGACAATAACACTGCAGCATATTACTGATTGAGGGGAATTTCAATGTGGCCAACATACAGCATGCTCCCTTTAGGAGAACAAAAAGCTTATTTCAATTTCCACATAAAAGCTGTCCTTATTGTATTTGGAAACAGCATGCTATCTACTGCTACCAAAGTACTGAAACACCTTTGAGCTTTAAAAAGTAAATTGTTATTTTATCCAAACACCAGAGACAGCAAACTCTTTAACACTCAGTCTGTTATGAGAGCAAAGTAAAAAGAAAAAACTGCCCAGCTGCCAGTTTATTAACAGTGTTTGAACAGCACAGAAGTCTGGGCATCTTTGCTTAGACTGCTGCCCCCGCGACCTGGTCCCGGATAAGCGGAGGAAAATGGATGGATGGATGTAGTTTCAAAAGCAAAGTGACTACAAAGACGTGCAAAAGCTCACTTTGTGCTCACTTAGCCGAAACCCCCAACTAGAATAGATTTATATTTAATTCTTTTTATTATACATGATAAATAGAATACAGATCCTGCCCTCCCTGAGAGATTTCTCCTCACTGTCACACGCAGACATTGTAACACACTAACAGGCAGAACTATCCAGATGTTTGTTGGAGGGCCTTTACAGTCTGTACATCATACAACAACCTCTGTTCCTAGACCCTCAGACCGAATCATGGCACATGTCTGGTCCCTGTTTTGCAGCCTCTCATGTGGTGAGTTTTGACGGCGACAGGAGCAGTCTAGTGTACAGGTTGAGTCCCGGGCCAAGGAGGACGTCCAGAGAAGTTGTCTCTCTGAAATTTAAAACCCTCAGGAATTCTGGGACACTGTTGCATGCAGAGGGACAGGCGGGACAGGAGGGACTCAGCCTCAGTCTGGAGTTAGAGAGAGGAAAGCTCCTGCTGCTGCTCAGACAAGGTACTACACACCGGATACTGACAGATGCTGACATCTGTTTATAAATACTTATACCGTATCAACTGCATTGGAGTTTGACAAAAAATGTGCATAAACACCAGACTTATCTGCTGGAGGATAGAAGGAGATAAGGTTGTTTACCATGTTTACCTTTAATAGGTAAAATAGCAGCCTGGATAGATCAGATTTATGATTAATCTTTACCTTGACATCCCATATATAAAATAAAAATGTAGCAGGTACACATTTCTTCTGTCAGGGAGCCTGATGTCTCCACCTGTATCCTCTAGCAGATGTTTCTCCTTTCTCTCAGTGAAAACATTCTGCTGTTTCGTTTTCTTTCCCGTCATGTGCAGCCATTTGTGAGCTGCTTTGTGGTACATATAGTCCTGTATGTGTGTGGTACTGAACATCTGTATAAAGTGGAGGACAATATAAACCCTCTGAAATAACTTCAGCCTTGCTATGGTTGGGTGAGATGGCTGATGCGCAGGCCGACACCTGATTGGTTTCAATCTCGGCTCACTCTTTGCTGCTGAGTCTGTTATGGCCGTGATGGATGGTTCAGCGCATCATGTGTTAGAGCTGGACACAACTTGATGCATAGCTTACAGTCTGTCACCCAGTGTCAGCTGGGATTGGCTCCAGCCCTCCCAATAAGTGGTATAGTTAACGGATGGATGGATGGACAGAAGTAGTGCATTTTAAAAATAAAGCTACCAGGAATAAAAGGTGAAATCAGACATTAACTCTGGGAATAGAGTAGATTACTTACTTTACACCACATTCACGCAATTGAATTCAGTGTAGAAATAACAGCATTAGCCTACACTGGCAGTTTTATCTCAAGTAAATTACTGTAGAATTAATTACAATACAATATATAACTGTCACTGAATTACAGCAAGGCCGCTGCAAAAATAACAGTAGCTTTTTATTTACATTTCACTCATTCTCTCTCTCACTCGCTCATTTTCTACCGCTCAGTCCCTGAATGGGGTCACGGGGGGGCCGGAGCCACTCCCAGCTGGCATTCGGGCGAAGGCGGGACTCATTCTCCTCTTGAGCTAATAATGTTCGGTATTTTACTACCGCTCCATATCACACTGCTCTATTTGCTGAACCACACCAACATTTGAGTGATCAGTGAAACCTAACGATTTAATTTAAATCCCTCTTCTAATTCTTTAGTTTAGTTGGAAATGGATCACAAAGAGTGGCAGCATCATCTTTAACACTGGTCTACCATGAATCAAGGCTGCGTCACATTACAGTAAAACAGCTGCACCTCAAAGACCGTCACTGTGAAGCCAGACTGCAGCTCAGTGAGGGGAGATTAAAGTCACATAGTCAAATGATCTGAAGAGCTGTGCTTCTGTTGGGACAGACAAACACTGAAAACAACAAGCAGGCTTTCTTCACTTTTGTTTCTGTTCTTTTCTGTCATAATTACTGATGTTTATCTTGGTTTGCTTTCTCCCATTCCTTTATTTATTTCATATCAGAAGAGGCTGTTTGCCTTTTCGACTGGACACTTCATCTTCCTTTGATTTGACACTGCTGTGTACTTTTAGCTCTTCAATATGTTGCTGTTACTCTTTACCCTCTTCTCATCCTTTGTCTTGGTCAGAGAACATTGCTCATCATTTCTCTCCACCTTCCTCTTAATTTTTTCTCCCCTCTGTATTTCCCCCACCCTTTTCTGTACATGGGCTTTTTGGGTTACAGATTGTTTAGGTCGCCTGCACTGACCTTGAGCTCATATGTGGTCTACTCTGTTCTGCTAACACTAACACATCCGGGAGCAACCCTGAGCTCATACATTTCACTTTATGAGGCAACTCTGAGTAACAGCTCTACACTGAAACAGCAACTCTGTCCTGGAAAAGAGAACAACTGTAACAACAGTTAGAAAAGTGAATGCTCGATGCTAAACCTTTGCATTTTACCTCATCATGTGTGGTAAACTGTAGCGTTTAAGTTGACTGAGTTAAGGCAACAGAATCATTAAGATACTCTAGGATGCATGATAAATGTTATGTTTGGAGCTTGATAAAGGCCGTCGCTGTCATACTGTGTAATCACATTTAGTACACAGCTGTAATGAATTTGTATATGATACAGAGATATTTTGGATAAAAAAAGCAGAAAGCTGCAAGAATGAGACAAACATTTCTACAGTAGTCTGACCTCCCTCAACATCACATTATAGTAATTAGCTGTTTTTGTCCATTATTTATTTAAAGATTTTGCTGAGCAGACTCACACAACTTTTACTGTGTACAAACATGTTTTGATTTCTGAGACCCCTCGTGACATTTCCCCTTCCCTACTGTCACACACTGATTTTTATTGGTTGTTAATATTTTCTAGGCACATTCATGCTCCCATCATGAAGCAACCTATTGATTTTTGGTGACCCTCATCCCCATTCATTTAACAGCCAGTGACTCACTGACAGTAGATTTTACAAGAGAGATCCCTGCTGTTTCATATTCTACACCACAGTTTTTCCCACTGGGTCCAAAAAATGAAATTATCAGTCATAAACCTACATGTGCAATCACTTTAAACAAGATAGGCTGGGATTAATTGGCACTGAAAAGGGACTGACAGAGAGCACTATATATTTATATCAATTATTTTCTATTTGTTTGCCCTGTGATCTCTCAAATTGATTCCTGCTTTCTCTTTCCAGCCACAGAGCCAGTAATCAGACCATGTATTCAATGACACACTATCATAAAATCCTCTCCCTTTCTGTACCTCCTACAACATAATAACTATTCCATTAATCAGCGACTAAGCCTCCTCTCATATTGATTACACCGTCTCTTTCCACTCATTCAGACTCTAATCACATAACTCACAGTAAATGTTTTGACAGGACACTACGCTCTCTGTATCATGAGGCCCACATCCTATCACTCTCTAAGGATGCTTTTCTCATTCAAGTTGTAAAATTTGGCTGAAATATTAAAGATATGTTTGTCCGTCATTTTCCAGACTGTCTCTGTTTCTCTCCCTGAAGTTACAGTTGACTGTCCCTGAAGCATATGTAATTAATTTTTAATGACTGCCTGTATGCAGCTCTTTCTCTAGTTCCTTCTCTCAGCAGAAACACAAACCTTCTCTCCCACTACTTTGGGGGAATGGATCCACTTATTTGGCACTTATTTGGCTGGTGCTCATCTATCATTAATGACGTCTCACCATGTTTCATCTGTAGTTTTTCAGATCGGGCATTATCACATATTTGGCATCAGTTCTCAGTGCAAGTACGCAGATACCCAGCAGTTCCTAATGAGATGAGAGAGGATGGCTTCACTGTGATCCTCCCTGTGGGATAATGAGACAATTCAAATATTCATAACAATAAAGAAGTTTCTATTAGGCTGGTGCTCACTTCATGAACAGAAATCTTCATATTAAGATCAGAAAATTAAATGTTTTATTCCTTCTTGTCTGTTAACTCTCTTCTGTTCCAGGTGGGACTTCGCCCTCTGAACCCCGACGTCTCGCTTCTCTCGGCAGCCTGTTAGATGATCAGCACTGGCACCGTGTAGTACTGGAGAGGCAAAGTGCTCACCTCAACCTCACTGTGGATAAACACACTGAGACAGTTCAAATCCCCGCAGAGTTCAGCCACTGGGACATCGAACAGGTGGGGTGGAACACACAGAATATACATCCAAAATTAAAAGTTACCTTAGCTACATTATACTGTACAGTGGGAAGTGAACCCTTTATGATCAGATTTTCAGTAATAATTGTTCATAATATGTTATCTGATCTTCATCTAAGTCACAACTAAAGACAAACAGTTATAATGATTTATGTCTTTATTACACACACCCATTGAACATTAAGTGCTGGTGGAAAAAGTAAATTGAAAATTTTACAATTTGCCATTGTAAAAGCAGAGTTATTGTACTTCTATTAGCTCATGTGAACATAAACCTCTGCGTTTCTCTGCCCAAACAGCTGAGTTTAGGGGCAGTCCAGAGCCTCGGTTCTCAGAAACCAGCCGTGCCCAAGAGGAACTTCCATGGCTGCCTGGAGAACCTGCTCTACAATGGCCTCAACGTGATAGAACTAGCTAAACACAGCTACCACCAAGTTACTGCAATAGTAAGTGTGTTAGGCTAAACACAAGTTAGCTAGGTTAATTAATAAAAAGTTTAAATAAATTTAACTGCCAACTTTTACTGCAGTTTATTTTATGGGGTTATTTTGTCAGTTTTGTATTGGTCACTCTTGCTGAGAATCCATCCCCCTGTGTGTGTGTGTGTGTGTGTTCGATTCCCTTTGTATCCCCGGGATTCAGTCTTAGTGGTGAAATATTGGCTTTACCACTCAGACGTTGTAGCTGCCGGTTGATGCTGTTAAATGAGCTGCTAGTTGGTTAATGAAGCCACGACAAAGGATTGTAAATGGTTAGACTCTCATTAATGCCTCCTCATCTTGGCCATTAGGACCTTCAGATATTTCTACATTCATGATGAGTTGAGCGAGCGTGTCAAAGGAGAGGCTGTGAAGTATTTCTGTAGGGATTAATAAATACTTTCTCATTACGGTAAAGATCCAGACAGCAGAAAAACATGAATTATTGATAAAGAGGATTAGAGATTCAAAGACGTGTCTGAAGAAGTCATTTTGTAATGGTGCTGTGGCTCTAGCCAAAATGTTATGGGGCAATTTAATGCAGAGATTAAATTGTGCCTTATACAGCCTTGTGAGGGGAGCAGTAATATAAAGAAATAAGAGTAGGTGGAGGAGGATTGGTGTGTCAGGGCTGGTGTCTTAAGACTTTTGAGGGTTTTTAAAGGTAACATTTTGCTTTGTATTGTGCAGCAGCACAGCCCACTCCAACCTGAATTATTGTACATCACTTTAACAGCACTACAAAGGGCTTTTAGATGGCATCTGTTTCCAGAGCATTATAAAGATAGCAGGCTTACATTCCCATCAGAGAACTGAAACTGTAATATGTTACTGCTGCAGCAACGGCCCTGGTGTCATTACCACTACTCTATACAATGGACTGCTACGGTGGTCACGATATTGTAATACTGGGTTTATTGCATGCTGTCTTTATTTCTTTTTCATTCTTTATCTGTCTTACTTCCTACTGTAGGTGACTTTGGTATTTCCAGCTTGCTAATCTTATCCTAAGCTCTGCTGTTATCATTATGGTAATACTAGTGTCCTCTTTAAGGAGACTTGCTGATGAGATCAGTGCGATACAAGGTCACTTTGACACACCCTCTGCAACCGATTAATATTCATGTTTTATGTTGTTTTATGTCTCTAGTAATCAATGTTTTCTGTTCCACCTCCTCTGGCTCCACTTTGCATGTTTCTCTCAGGGCAATGTGACCTTTTCTTGTGCTGAGCCAGTTTCCGTCGCTGTGACGTTCCCCGGCCCCCAGAGCTTCCTCCAGGTACCGGGGCCGAAGGTGTCTACATCGGGGGGCTTGTCCGTGGGGTTTCAGTTCAGGACGTGGAATAAGGCAGGGCTTCTGCTCACCTTTGACCTCCCTCAGCAAGGGGGTGTGGCCTGGCTGTACCTGAATGAGGCCAGAGTCCAGCTACAGATTCATAAAGATGGAACGACGCTGCTGGAGCTCAGTGCAGGTTAGTGTACACCCAAACCCTTAATCCAAACCACTGGTCCACTGGTCAGTTGTGACCATTTTTATAATAAATTATGACTGAGGGATGAACAAACAACTAAACATGAGTGCTTCACTAACAATTGCACTTAGTCCAGTGTCTACCTTATTATTGCCAAAGATCTGGTTATCTATCCACATCAGTTTGGCAGAACACTGGAAAAGCAGTAAGCAAAATGGAGGAGCTAATGAGATATTGATCAAGTCCCTTACGTCATACAGAACAAGGCTGGCACCGTCCTGATGGTACTTGGTGGAGGTCATTCAAAAAATGCAGGAACTAAAGTACACGCTTGTGTGTTCTGGACACACTGGCAACCCATTACTACCAAGTTACCTTCCAGCAATCTTTTCTCATTTCTAAAAATAGTTTTTAGTTATGCCCCCAGTGTGAGCAAGATATGATTTTTGCTGGTGCATGTGTTGCAGTTTATGCTGAGAGAGGATATCTAATTTTATCATTACCATGAGTGCCCATGGCTAGAGTGCAGCCATGAACATATGTCAGCAGTGTGTGTTAATGGGTTTTGGGTACCCAGGCTCTGCTCTGAACGACGGCCAGTGGCATTTGGTGGAGCTGAACTCTAAACGAGGTCGTCTGACCATTACTGTGGATAAAGAAGAAGGAGGCACTGCTCACGCCAGCCCTTCATTTCCCGTCACCCTACAAAGTCATCTGTTCTTTGGTGGTAAGAGCGGAACTGGTCAGCTGTGTCTTTCATAGCAATTAAACCCTGTCAAGTGTCAAACAGCCATGTGGAAGTTTTGAGCACTACACTGAGTAGAGGATGTAGAAAATGAGGTGAATACAATAGTTTTTACTTTTACCAATGCAGCATTGTATTCTGGCAAAAAATGGTAAAATTAATTTATTATAGTCGCATGCTATCTATGTTTCTACTTCAATGTTTATTTGGAATATCAATACCCATGTAAGTTTATGCAACATGATATCTTAGTTTATCTCCAATAATTTGCTTGTCATTTTTGCTGTGATAATGTAGTTTCATTTGGCAACAGTTGTCATGTCCTCTTCTCCTTCACTGAAGAGTC
>NW_018128215.1:118434-124174 GCF_001952655.1 Monopterus albus
CTTGTTCAGGTTGCCCTGCTGAAGACAACAGTCAGGAATGCAAAAACCCCTTTAACGTCTTCCAGGGCTGCATGCGCCTCCTGACTGTGGACAGCCAAAACATAGATCTAATCATAGTGCAGCAAAAGCAGCTGGGAAACTATAGCAACCTGCAGTTTGACATGTGCGGAATCATTGACAGGTCGGTTTCTGAAAAACTGTTTATGTTCAGATCTTTTTTTGTTATATTGCTATTACATATGATGAAATGCAGCGCTAGTGTTCTGTACATTCATCACAACAGTGTTTAAACAATGGAACTTTGGACGGTATTAAATTTCCATAAGTGAGTTTGCTCATGGGTGTGAAATAAATCACCATGGAGCTACTTGGACAAAAATTGTGGCTAATTTCAAGCCACTGTGATCTCCAAGGGAGCTAACAATTACAAGTAGTCATAACAGTAAAAGACCTCTGCTGTATTACAAGCTGATGAGACCAGGTAACATGGTGCTTTGCTAAAGATTGAAGCTTCCTACCAGGAGTGGGATTTGAACCCACGAGGACTTGTGTCCATTGCATCTTGAGTGCAACGCCTTAACCGCTCGGCCATCCTGGTGGCTTGTAAAAGTGTTTTTAAAAATCCAAACACACACTACAAAAATGCTGAGCTCACCTGACACTGGTTACTGCTTTACATAGGAGCTGTATTTGAATTTCAAAACTTCTTCCGGTATCTGCACTTCACTGTACTAGTGTCCTAGGGTGAACTTCAATAAATATTTGAACCAACAGGAACTATCGATATTGGCGCTGAAGTCCAACATGTCAACCATCCTGCTGACTCAAACAGCTTCCTTCTAATGGTAAAACAGTGACGTGAATATTAAATGCCCTGCTGTTTTTTGTCCAAGACCTCAATCGATGACTCTGAATTTGTTGAGGTGTCTTAACATCATGCTCATTTGATTTACATCTAAACAGCCAGATACTGTACATGAAGTGCTGCACTTGAAAGGTCAGAGGTACATTTTTTTAAAGATGATGTCCTTAACATCTTTGTCTCAACACAGTCGATCTCTTTTGTCTATAGAAGAATAGTTTTCAAAAGTCTTATACCAAACACATACTGTGCTGATGCAACATGATAAAATTTAAAGCACAATAAGACACAATAAAAAGATGCAAGGAGAAACTGCAAAGAGAGAGAAGCCAAGGTAACACCTTTTAACTGACATGAGGCATCCTTCCCTCCAATCGTGAAGTGAAGCATCCAATCACAAACTAATTTCTGATAAAGGTGCATGTTAATCTGTAACAGACTTCAGCAAAGTATGCACTGGTGTATCCTCACTTATAACTCCTCCAGGCAGCCTTCTCACTCCTCTCTCTTCTCTCCTCTCCCAGCGAGGAGTGATCAGACAAGGGGTACCTCTTATGTCTTGTATAAGATTGTTCCTACATCCTCGTTCCTCGGTCAACCCGGAAGTCATTCTGGTTGACCGAGGACGTAGGACGTTCCAAGGTTCTTATATCAGCTCTGAGGACCTTCCTGAGGACAGTCCTAGTCATAATGAGTGGCTGTTAAAGAAATATTTTGTTGCATAATCAGCTGATACTAATGGGCAAATGTTCTTATAGTCAGTAATTTTTAAAGTGCTCTTTACCTTTTAGTCAGAAAACCTGTGAAGTTCTTTCTCCTGCAGCCCCTAAGCAAAATTTAATATACCATGCTTTCCAGATGTGTTGTGCTAGAATAAGAAAAACTCAAAGCTGGAGCACTGTAATTGTGTCGAACAGTAGAGACTTTTGTCCTTGATTGTTTTGTCGTACAAATGATATTTTTGTGTTGTTTTGAAACCCAGTTTCTTTCCTTCTCTTTTCTGGGAGAGTGATGTATTTGTGAGGTGAAGTGTTGCACCATCCAGAACAAACATGGCTACACACCAACAACAAGATGCTTACATACACGCTTACAGTATCTCCCTTGTGTTTCAGTGGTTACCGGTGGTGTAACAATTGTATTTGCTGATATCTGCGAGTCAGCTGTTCTGCTTTGACTTCTGTTCTGCTCCTACTGGCTCTCCTCTCCACCAGCTCTGTCTGATGCCTGTGGGCTGTTACAGCATCAGTCTAATGCCAGTGGTTTTTGAACAAAATTACATATGTTTTGGCATATACATGCCGGTACTTTTTTGTCATGTAGCGCTACTAGTTTCTGCTTTTTAAAAATGTTTAGTTCTTTTGAGGCACCTACAGCACTAAATGTAATTTTTGTAATATGTGGGTCCAGTATGTCAGAGTTACATTATATTAACAGTAAGGTGTGCTGCTGGGTTGCATTTTACAGCTGGTTTGGTGCTGAGCTGGTACCCTACAATGGATCTGTAGAGGTTTGTCACTGAAAACAGCTGCGTACTGCAGCTATAAATGAGATTGATGAGGGCAGTGGGAGTGAACCAAAACAGTGACCTAAAAGATGTGATAAAACTCTGCAGAGCAGTAATTCTCTCTGGGTTCCCCTTTCACGTGCAAGTCATGTGATCCACCGTTAATATAAAACATTGGTGTGAAATGATTAAAATCATAATTATGTTTTAGTTGCAATCTAATGCGACTTTAACTCTGGCACCTAAATTTGTACATTCATGTCACTGAAATTAGAGATTTTAGACCTCAGGATTTTCAGTGTGATCCGTGGATTATGAGATGATAAATGAAAGCATGAATACATATATAATCAATGACAAGATTAGAATAATAATTTGGGGCATAGCCAACTATTTGCTGTCTTGATGTCACACCAAATAGCAGGGCAGTTAATGAGACAATTAAAACAATTACACACCTGCCTTTAGGGCACAGAACACACAGTCGCACCAACACACACACACAACTACTGAACCAACCACATTCTTTCTGGCTTTTGACTCTTTACCTGACTCCAAAGGAGAGCTGCACAAGAATACCTATATGCCTAGACTGTCTGTTTATGCATAAATGGCAAATAAAAATCTTGACTTGACTATACCTTTGCCAGATAAGGAAAATCTGCTCCAGTAGTTTTAATTAGAAGTTTACTTTATCACGGATCAGATTATTATTCAGCACTACTCCCAGTCTTTGCCCAGATCTGACTGCTCACTGGAACAAACCTACAACAAAATCCTGTTTCCCGGTGAAGACAGAAAGACGAATCTAGCATGCGCTCTCTCACTGTAATTCTGCTGATTGAATTTTGGACCCCATGGGATGTACTGTACTGTAAAGTCAGGTGGAAAATGGAGTCACTGACACAGCTTCAGTGTGGTGGTCATACTTCATAGCAGCTTATTATACCTGGTGTTGGTGTGTATGTGTGTGTGTGTTTTATTGCTGCTGCCAGTACCATAGAGTAGAATTATATTGGCATGTATTCCATTGATTAATATAACAGTATACTGATTCCATCTGTTTTCATGAATACTTTTGCATTTTGTGTTTTTTGTTCTTCTTCTTCTTCCTTTTCTGTATATGAAACCAGGATACTGGGATGTTCGTGATTATTTTTGTAACACAACTGATTCACTGATTGGTACAGTGGTTAGTGCTGTCACCTCCCAGCAAGAAGGTTCTGGGTTCCAGCGCAGGCTGACCCAGGTCCTTTCTGTGCAGAGTTTGCGTGTTCTCCCCCGTGCCTGCGTGGGTTCTGTCCAGGTACTCCAGCTTCCTCCCACAGTCCGAAGACATGCAGCTTAGGTTGACTGGTGACTCTAAATTGCCTGTAGGAGTGACTTTGGGTGTGTGTGGTTGTTTGTCTATAGCCCTATGATAGACTGGTGACCTGACCAGGGTGTACCCTGCCTCTTGCCCATGTAAACTAGGACTGGCACCAGCCTCTCCACAACCCTCATTAGGATATGTAGCATAGATAATAGATGGATGGAAGAAAACAGTGCACAATTAGCACTGGGACAATGATTATGGGTTTCTCTGTGGAATGTTGTACACATTACAGCCACGGTAGTCTTAGTGGACTGAAGTTTTTTTTTGGTTTTGTCAGGCTTAACTGTTCAAATGGCTCATGAGATGCTGCAGGGTGATGGGAACGTGGATCTGATTTGCTGTGTGAAGGACTGCTCCTTGGGCTCCTCAGTGCAAAGTATGAATACTGTGTTTGTTTTTTTAATGACATTTCTGTTTACATGAGGCTATTTGGCACAATACCAGTGTGTACCAGTATTACATTAAATATTTAGTAGTAAAATTGAGATGGCAGGGTAGAATATCAGTGTATTTCAGGTATTCAAAGCAACTCTGGTTCCAGGAATATCAGTCAACTCCCTGGTGTGGCTGTAAGCACAGATGAGCAGGGTCAGAAAGGGTTCTAGTCCATTCCTTTAATAAGGACAGTTTGAACTGGTTTGTGTGACAACAAGAAAAAGAATGAACATAATATATCATTCTAGACATGGTATTTCTTTATGCCATTCAGGTAATAATTCTTAGAGAACTTTACCCCCAACACAAATATTGTCCAAACCTACTAACTAAACAACAATTAAACACCACCGAGATGTCACTGATACATCAAGTAACAAGGCTATCTGGGGTAGATGCGGTTTTTAAACAATCAAACTTATATGTCATACACAGAAGACACTCACATGTAACCAGCCAGCTTCTTTGTTCAGAACAAAACTTGACTGTGGCAAATCTCTTATAGTGTTATATTACATAGGCAGACTTGTCAGTCTGACAGAAAACAGTTTTTAAAACTGCAGCTATCAGGAAACATCTAGATGTTTTGACCAGTTTCAGCTCAGCAATGGAGTTGTGGCCATTCAAGATGGTGCACAATAAAAGATTTAATGGATCTGAAACATATATTATTATTTGAAGAATGCTTAAACTGAAGTTTTGTGTAGTAAAATAAAAACAGCCTGCTGTTGGTGTGTTTTACATTTTCTCCTCAGGACATCAGCTGATTATAAAAAATAACAAAGGTCTTAGAGAAGTAAAGATTTTTCATCCTTCAGTCAAAGTTGGTTTTTCCATGCACCACTGGGAGAAAGTGTTTTCAGTTGAACACCCTCCCACAACAGGTTGCTTAAATGGAACCTGACCTCCTCCAAATATTAAAAAGGAGACGCTTTCCATTTCCACTAGGTGCATTATTCCCAGCCCTCCTACACACAATGAAATGAATAATATGCTTGTATAAACATAATTTAAAATGCCTTCTGTCCATTTAATGAAAAAGCTTTATGTAACAAGCTAGTTTTGACACTCAGTGTTTGAGAGCATAGTAAAAGTTTCAGACCATGTTTTGCCAGTCACATCACCGTCCAGTCACATCTACAATATAGAGTAACTCACAAAAGGTCAGAGGTTTGATCCTGATGGTTCCACAAACACAGAGCCTCACTGAAAGGTAAATGACTCAGCTAAAATATAAAAGATGCTTCAGCTGCTTTTTTTAAGCAAATAAAATGTGCCCTTCTCTTGCAGTAACCGGTGAAAGGTTTTCTTTGCGATTGATTACCTTTGTCCTCTTTGAAAGGTTTTTGGCATTTAACCCTACAGAATGGTTTCCAGATGTTCAGACTGCCAAAAAGCAAATAAATTTTTCAAACCTGCTGCCCAGTATGTATAAAAGAGAGTCCATCCATCCATCCATTTTCTTCCGCTTATCCGGGGCCGGGTCGCGGGGGCAGCAGTCTAAGCAAAGATGCCCAGACCTCCCTCTCTCCAGACACTTCCTCCAGCTCCTCCGGGGGAA
>NW_018128215.1:127211-186255 GCF_001952655.1 Monopterus albus
GCTCGCATTCGAGCCCCAACCCCGGGCCTGGCTCCAGGGTGGGGCCCCGGCTGCGCCATGCCGGGCGACGTCACGGGACTTGATGTTAGTCTATTCATAAGGGGCTTTTGAACCACTCTTAGTCTGACCCGTCACCCAGGACCTGTTTGCCTTGGGAGACCCTACCAGGGACATATAGCCCCCGACAACATAGCTCCTAGGATCACTCGGGTACTCAAACCCCTCCACCACAATAAGGTGGCGGTTCAAGGAGGGGATAAAAGAGAGTGTAATTTCTTTTGTTTTGTTGTTGTTTTTGTTTAGTTTTTGTTGTCCATCCCACCAGGATATTGTTAGGAACTGGGATAAAATCCAGGAGAATCTTTAAGTTAAGCTCTGGAGCCTTCTTGATGCTTAGTCTTTCCCTCAGGTGTTCTCCCAGTCGCTGTGAACACGGCGCTCGATGCAGTCAGTCCTGGACCGTCTTCCACTGTAACTGCTCTGACAGCGGCTAACGGGGGCCCCCCTGCCACAGCTGTAAGTCACCTGTCACTCATCATCACATGCCCTCTAGACAATAGGCTGAGATCAGCCAATGGAGATATAGATCTTGACACCCCAGACAAAGCCTCATGATCACATAATGATACAGTTGCTTGTTGCGGTTCATTCACTGGTGCATATTCCAAAATAAATGTGCAGTTCTTCAAATGACGGCATACTAAATGCCACACAGTGAAGCCAAAGCTCTTTGCTAGGTGTCCACTTTGCTGGATGTGGAGATAGTGATTCTCTCTCCTAGAAAATAGCCTAGATATATATCATTTTACTACTACTTGTTAGGTTGAGGTGATGAAAGTCAAAGTCAAGTCTCGAGTCTTCGAAGTGCAAGTCCCTTATGGTTGCAATGAGCATCCTGTCATCTGCTGTGTGCCATCCAGACTGCATAGAACACTACTTATCCAAGGAAGTCAGCGTATATACTGCATTATCATCACTCATTATCTATTAGCATACAGTATCAGCTTTGATTAGTTGTTAGTGTTTGGCTGAGTGGATATATATAAAAAATGAATATTGATGGTTACTCAGGGTAACAGGAAAATACTGCTAACATTATAGGCATAACAACTGTAACTTACTTTTTCAATAAAAGTAAGGAGTACGACCAACTGTGTTATTACACTGGGTCTCCAACTAATGATAGCTTATACTCTACTATAAATTAACATGCTGCTGTAGCCTCTCAAACCCGGTGTAATGGTAACCTCATACGGCTGTAACATTACATGTTCAACAGTAAACCTGCCTGTAGCCCATGTTAGTAATTATCATGGTCTTTCTCTCAGTTTAACGTTAGCCTAGGCAGAGAATGAAATTCCTGTTACATAAAGTAACTGGAGCAAACTGCAATAGGGCAAAGTGAAAAGGCACTGACTTTATAAAATAAAAGAAATAGTGCACACAGTGAGCCAGTAAAGACATGACAAATGGCTGAGTAAAGCAGTGTGATGCCTGCATAATATCCTTCTCCCACTGCAGCATTTATGAAACCTGTGTGTGTGTGTGTGCGTGTGTGTGTGTGTGTGTGTGTGTGTGTGTGTGTGTGTGTGAGCGATATGATGGCGGTTAATGAGTCTGTAGCTGTGACTAAACTGACAAATACTGAATGTATAAATAAAACTGTGGAGGTGAGATGAGCCTATAAGTGAGATTTGCTGGTTCCATGCTAATTCTTTCAAGTCAAATCCATGATACTAACGGAGGAGAGTTTCCAAGACGCATAAAAACTGACTCTCTGCTCAGTTTCCATTAACTGAAATGAATATATACTCTGGGCCCAGTGAGCACGAGGTCAGCCAAGTCTGAATTGTAAATTCCAGTAAACACTTTAAGGCTTTCTTCTGACCTCGAGACACTGCAATCTCCTTGGCTCGAAGGTCTGGCATCAGAGGTTGCAACGACCCTTATGAGTTATAATAAAGACAGTGTAACAGTACATACATTTCATTAAACACTCAACCACAGGTCACATTTTTATTGCTGAAATCAGTGAAATCTTTTTTCTCATCACACTGAGGGGTGTGATGAATTAAAGGCCTCTGACTGTGCAGAAGAAGAGAGATAAACAGGTGAGCAGAGAGTGGAAACCTCAGATATGGATTTGACTTGAAGGGCTCAACTGCAGTGGATGCACTGGTGTGTGTATGCGAGACTGACTGCCCTGTCTCTTCTTCTCTGTCTCCATAGATTAAGGTCCAAAGTTCTGTTTGCTGTGTTCCTATCAGTCTTTATAGGACGCTGCTGCAGAAATAAAACACCTCACTGTGGTTATTTGATTTGTTATATTTAATGCCGATATATACAGTACATATGAAGCAGCAGCCATAATCCTCCACAGCTCCTGTGTGTCAGCCACGTGACTGTTGATGTGATTCATGTTAAAGCCAATCTCATTATCACACACACCCCCACCCCCCACCAGCCGTGTACGAAGAGTCCTGTGAGGCGTACAAACACAACGGCAACACGTCGGGACATTTTTATATCGATGTGGACGGCAGTGGACCAATCAAACCACAGCTGGTCTACTGCAACATGACAGGTGACACACACACGCACACACACTCATCCTCCCATCATCACTGTGTTTAGTATGATCAACATTTACATAACAGTAACTGATTATTGTTCCACTCATCACTCTCCACTCCACTCTTTTGTTCATCCTCCTTTCTCTGTCTCAGTATTTGTTTTCCCTGTTCATCTACCTCTCTGTCCATTATTAGCATCATGACATATTTATCTTATATTTTTGGCCCCACAGTGTCACAATACTATACAGCTGGAAATACTCCATTAGATTATGGGTTGTAGGCCAGCTTTCTATAGACCCTACAGCTAAACACAGCTTTTCCTTTAGCTGAAAACCCAGAAGAGCCCACAAGCAGTTCAGGGAGAAGGAGAAGGAGCGAGACCTTCAGCTTTAACTAATCCTTCACCAGTCCAAATATTTTGTATAATAATGTAATCCTCAACTCAAGATGCTTTAAAGCTGTTTCAGAGCACTCTCCAGACATTTCCACATCTCTCCACAAACAAATATGCACCTGAGGAAAGCACAGACTTCTTTAAAATAACATACATTTTAAAGAAGCAAATGCCTCACTGACCTACAGTAATTACCTGTGTGAGTCAATGTGTTTGCTCTTGCTGTTTCATTCAACAAGTGAACTTTCTGATGTCCTCTGACTGGATAAATTAGCCTCCAACTAAACAGTATAGACATAAATATTTAAAATAAATAAATGTATCAGCAGTAAGCTCAACGGTTTGTTGAGGTTTTTTCACTTTTGTATAAAAAGAGAAACAACAACAAATAGAATAAGTACAAAAAAATTAGTCATCAAAGTAAAAGGGAGAGACAGGAAGAATAAGAAAGAGAGAGAAAAGTTCCCTTTCCTGATTTTCAGTACTCAGAGCTGAATCTGTATGATCATAGTTTTTTTTGTTTTGTTTTTTTTTTTACTATTTCCAGAGGAGAAGACATGGATGGTCATCCAACACAACAACACAGAGCTGACCAGAGTCCGGCCCTCACCAGGTGTAAACCAGCATTTGGTTCACTTTGACTACTCAACTGAAGAGGAGCAGCTATTGGCTGCCATGAGCCAATCAGAGCACTGTGAACAGGAACTGTCCTACCACTGCAGGAAGTCCCGCCTCCTCAACACTCCAGGTAAAACCTGTTTGATTATTCAGGTAGTTAAATAGCTAAGGAGCTGGAATTCAAACCAGGAATAATCAGAAGATTTAGCTGAACCCTCTCAGCTTCATTGGCCTCCAGTGGGAAAAAAGATTAACTCAAACAAATTAGGGAAAACAAATAATTGTCTTGAAGATAGTAAAATAATCTGCTAATGTGTTTTCTCTTCTCTCTTAAAGCCTTGATTTACTCAACCACTGAATCGCACTTGTTTTAATTTTTGTTCTTTCTCTGAATCTAATTTTATATGAGCGAGTTATGAGGCTTATACAAATATACAAATGCTCTGGAGAAAATGGTGTGATTCCCTGCAGCTCCACACGTGTTTCTCTCTCTACCAGACCAAACTAAATGACTGCTGTGCTCATAATTTCAAACTTAATCAGGTTCCAGGGATTTTCTTGTTCACCAGTGAACCAGACAAATTGATTATGTATGATTTGTTTAAATGTCTTGAGAATTAAGGCAAATTAATGTGTCTGTGTTTTTTTTATGTTTTCATGGTCATTAACTGACCCTGATGCTGAGAGTTAGAACCACCAAAAAGGTGCATTTTTTCCCTGGCAAAACTGTTTATGACAAAGTGGACGGGAAACTTGTCATAATTATCATTTTATGCCCATAATTGCAACATTTATCTTTAATGCATTTGCGTTCAAGCAGCATACACTGTATGCATATTACAGCTTTAGAGAAAATGCTGCAGGGCATTTGAATAATCCTCCATGTTATTCATCCATCTCCTGTCTGGTTGCAGCAAAGACAGTTGGCAGAAAAATGAAGCTGGAATCATAAGGAGCAAACAATAAGTGGCCTGAAGAAAGAGTACAGGAAGAGACAAATGGATTTTACTTTATTGTAAGCCACTCAAAGCCACTGTAAACTAAATGCCAAGAAAGTAAGATCCATCAAAATTACAAGTGGGGCAGTACATAATGCCGGGACCAGAGCTGCAACGTCTAGGCAGGATTTATGGACACTTTGTTGTTGTGTTCTAGTAAGATACATATAAAAAGCTGAAGGATTTAATATTTTGGAATATAGAAAATGGATGGAGAAAGCAGAAGTAGTTACATTCTCATTATTTTACTAATGATGCTCATAAGTCACAATAAATAAACAACAGTTTTTTTTTCTTTTTAATCATTTCCAAAAGCTGTTTTCAGTTTTACTGTATTTTATTGTACATAGTAGTTTTTCTTAGGGAATGTGAAGTGAAAGCAACACTCAAACCAAAAAGGTTTTGTCTGTTTTTGTGGGTCATCTTTGAATATTTTACTTGTGTATCCTTTTTCATTATAAGATCATATGATGTCCAAACAACAACATGCTATAATAAATACACTTCCTTTGTGGGCAAATCAGTAGAAGTAAATTACTATTTACAGTATAACAGCTCATACAGCTCTGAGCTATTTTCTCTGTCTTGTCCTGTAAGAAAAATGTAACACACTTGCAGAGTGAATGATGTACAGAGTTAGGTCAGATTGATTTCTCATATGCATTAGTTGTCATGTGTGTGTTTCAGAGGGCTCTCCGTTCAGCTGGTGGCTCGGTGGTCCTGGCTCCGGTCGTCTCCAGACGTACTGGGGAGGAGCCCAGCCAGGCAGCCAGCAGTGTGCCTGTGGTCTACAGGGCGACTGTGTGGATCCACAACACTACTGCAACTGTGACGCTGACCGCACGGAGTGGTACTGACATTAATAAACTCACACAGATAGTTTATATTTTTCTCAAAGTAATGCAGTGGCAGAAGAAGTACTCATATCCCTTACTTAAGCAAAAGTAGCAATACAAAAGTGTAAAAATACTCTGTTACAAGTAAATGTCCTGCATTTAATATGTCAGGGACAGAACAGTAAGGCAGAGGACACAGCTTTTAAAACCCAAAAAGGAGAAAATACAAACATCAATATCAAACTAACTAGTCCTTTTAAGGAGGTCAGCAAAAGATAAGGAAATTCAAAATACAGCAAACTGAACTGCACAGTACCTCAAACAAAAACCAACTCACCTAACAAATGGCAACAAATAGGTAACACATATACTGGCTGGCCAAACCAATGCACACTGAACAGACAGTCTGCTAATAACTAAATATTTATCTTTACATTTTAAAAAAAACATAGCTTGACAAAGTTTAAACATAAACCACAAAGAAATAAACGACACATTTCTCCCAAACTCCCCCCTTTCCTGTACTGGGCACTTGGTACAGTCCAGGCCTGCTGCCGCCTCAGTCCAATCTTTATGTCGGGCCCACCTCTAGCAAACAGGTGACTAAGTGAATGCAGGTTCAAAGGAATACAGGTAAAAATAGTATAAATAAGAGATGAACATGAACCAAACCAAGGGAAAAATCAGAGTCCAGACACAGGAAGGCAAAGAGTTCAGGCAGGGAGGAAAGAGGAACAGGTCAATAACAAAACAGATAAGTGACAGAACATGTGCACTGAAGCTGCTACAGCTGCTGTTCAATATTTTAACAGACTCATGAAGTACTGTACACACCAGTCCTTCCAATCATGGGTATATTTTTATACACAACCTTCCTCAGCAGGCGTTTAAGGCTGAGTGTGGGGAATGGAACGTAGGTGTCTTGTTGGGGGAGTAGCTGTTCTGTAAGACGGGCGTGGATGGAGCGTGAGTGTCAGAATATTTTATTTTGGGAGTAGACATGTCCCCAAGCAACTGCACCTACACAGTGAAAAGTTTGCATCAACCTGTCACAACATGTAATAATGTCAACAGGGTATATGATGGAAGAATAAAAATATACACGCTAATACATTTATGCAAACAAATAAGGAGAATTAGGGTTTTGTGATTGGTGTGTTTTTGTTCATCCTTTTTCTTACATATTAATCTGGTCCTGATACTTCTGCTTCCTCTATATGTTCTTCAAAGCTCATCCTCTTCTTAAATTTGCCTTCCTCTCCTCTTTAAATCTTATTTGTCCTTCATCTATTTTCCTTCCCTCTTCTAATTATTACTGTCATACTATTATGTCTTCGTCATCTTCTCCTGCTGATTTTATCATTTCTTTTTTTTCCCTTTCTTCTTCTTCCTCTACCAGGGCTGAAGACTCAGGCTTGCTCATCCATAAAGAGAGCCTCCCGGTCAAGTCTCTGGTGCTGGGTGACATCCACAGGCCAGGGTCGGAGGCTGCCTACAGGGTGGGACCGCTCTGTTGTCATGGAGACAGTAGGTCACCCCAAATTCTGTGACTGCCCGCTTACACTTGCTTTGAACAGGACAGAAAGGTCTTATTCTTAAAACTGCTGTTGGCTTGGTCAAACAAATGCAAATTTAGTTTGAACAGAGCTGTTTTGTAATGAGCCTGTCAGCTTCCAGTTTCAGTTATTTTGTCTTGCAAACAGAGCCAACTCAAGCGTGATTCCAGTATTATTGCAAATAGTTGTTATTCACTTGTGTGTAGTGTATAACATATCTATTTGATTGCACAGGCTAACATAGCCTGCAGTATGTCATGCTAAGTCACACTAAGTAACTCCATGAGCCACAAACTATGGCAACAACTTGCACAATCGAGCATGTTCATCAGTTCTTATAGTGTCCCCTGGAAACTTAACTCAGTTTAGTTTTGTTCACTGCATCCTGCAGTTTTTCTGTATTTCCTTATGTTGTAGTATATTTGCAGCATGTTTGTGCATTTGGCTGCATTTTGTTGTATGTTTTCACATTTTGTTGTATGTTTTAAAGTGGCTGATGTTGTATTCATGTGACTGTGTTTTATTTTTGCATGTGTTTTCTTTCTGTAAATGTCCCCACTGCAGGGACAAAATGGGGATATTTAAACCTAAAGCATTGCTGAGGTTTTTGTTACAGGTGGCCAACATTGTAGCATTAAGACTTTTGGGAACTTGACTAAACATTTCTTTTATTCCAAACACATCAGAGCAACCATTCTGTCTGTTCCTCTTTTAAAGTATTTTGTAATTTCAGTTTTTAGTGCCTGCAAATTAATACATTTGCTACAAATGTCAAAGCAGAGCTATTATAACTACACTTTTGTTTTCAGCTAATCAGCTTAACAGGTCAACTCGTTTCTGAACAGTGGGTTTTTTCTGTATGTGTGTTTCTCAGAGAACTTCTGGAACGCTGCGTTTTTTGACAAGGAGACATCATACCTCCACTTCCCCACCTTCCATGCGGAGCTGAGTGCAGATATCTCCTTCCTGTTTAAAACCACAGCCTCCTCTGGTGTGTTCCTGGAAAACCTTGGCATCAAAGACTTTATCCGGATCGAACTGAGCTGTAAGTAGGAGCTGGATGATAAAGACAAAATATGTATTTCTGTAAATTATGTGGGAAGAGTATGATTTATAGTATGACAGCAAAACAAATAGCTTGTTTTTTTTAATCTATATTTATGGGTCTAATAGTGAGGCAGTTAGAACATACAATATAAATTTTCCCGCTTGGGATTATACTTTCTTCATTCTGTTTTTTCTCACTGCTAGAAATAAAGTGTTTTCTGGGGGACTTATAGTTGAGGATGGTGGCATTTTCCTTTTATTTACCCTTTAACTGTTGAGATTAGATGAAATTGTTTTATTGTTTTTATAGACAGGCTCGTTTGTGTGCTTCCAGCAGTTTATTCTGCTTTGGGCTGCATCATTTGTTGTTTTCTAATCAGTTTCCTCATGCTGCACAGTCATACACCTCTGTGGATAGTCTGCTGACAGAGGACAGCATTGCAAAATGTGAAGATTAAACCCATTAAATGGAACTCATAACAACTACGGGCATTTTTTGCAACCCTGATTTTAATTTTACTGTTGTTTTAGAAACTCTCAGGGGCATTTTATCCTGACCCTCCATTAATTCCTGTCTCTTGTGTAATGCACACATTTATGGGCATTGCAGTGTGTCATTTTGATTATGACAGTAATAACCAGCAGGGCGTTATTTAGTTTATGGGTGCCATGGTAATGTGGTAGGGTGTAAGATGCATGTTTATAGCCTAGCATAGATTTCGTCGTTTGAAATATAGCTGCATTACCCAAGAAGGTGTCCTTGTGCTTATATGGTTATGATTGTGGTGCAGCATGGCATGAAGTACACACTTACTGTATGTACACAGCAGTGGCGGATGTCATTTAATATAGATGTCTTGAAAACGGTTAGTGGAGTCATCGATGGTTACCTTTTGCAATTCTGTTTCCAGCTCTGTAACACTGACTGAGCCTGAGAACACTTTCTTCACTTTCATTTTCCGTGGATTCTTAGTAGTACGTCCTCACCGTCCACCAGCACAACATGAAGATGCCTGATTTACTTTGCGTGTGCTCTCCTAAACCTTTTCCTGTTGGTGGAGTGAACATTGACAGCAGAGCAGATGGCAGAAAATCAATACATTCAGCACTGAGGTGCTGTCCATGGTGCTGAACCAGCAGGGCCAAGGAGCTGGCCGTGGTCCTGAACATGATGCTGCACAGAAAGACAGTGGTGGAAAAAGATACTTAATGCAGCTACAGTTATTTTTATAATAACATATGTATTGATAATGTAAATATACTGTGGTAGTGTGAAAGGGGTTACCATAACCTCCGGCCACAACAGGCAGAGGTTTTCATCAATAAAGCTCCTACCTGCCCAGCACCAATCAGGTGATGGACCCAATTAATGATTATGTGCTGAAAATACTGATATATTTAGGAGCTAAAGAGTCAGATATTTCCCTCAGGAGCTGGTAGAGACCAAAAACAAAGCTGAAAGATTATTATTGATTATTGAACTTGAGTTTGTCAGGTGGCCTGAAAATATAACTCCAAATCAAAATAGTTAAAATGAACAACTGTTTGCTAAAAATCACCGCATTGTCAACTGATGGGATACAATTGCAGTGTTGTGTTCATTTGTTTGTTTATGCTGCAGGTTTAAGTAAAAGTATCAGTACTACAAAATGAGGTACAATACATGTCAGAGGGAAATATTGTACTTTTTAATCCACTGCTTTCACTGTGTATGCATATAAAGGTTTAAAAATGAGCTCTACCCTGACTGGCTATAGTTGTGTAATACTCTGTAGATATACAGTATTGTAACACTCCAATAAAGAGTGTAATGTTGACTTTTATTTTTTATACTTAAGTACTGTAAGTAGTATGAAACAGAAATACCAAATGTAAGTCTGACAGCCTCAAAACTGTGCTTGTGTAAATGAGCCAAGTTACTGGCTGATGGCAAAAGGCACAGCACCCCCAGATCATCTGCTGTGAGGTTTCCTGGGATGCTGCCAGCCTGCAATAAAGACCATTATAGCTGCTGGAAAGCAGAAGAAGCACATAATCTAGTTCTCTCATGTAATCAGTACATAACCTCCTGCCAGAATCATTTCTGTTTTGTTTGTTTGTTTGTTTGTTTGTTTTTGCTATCCTGCAAAAAAACGTTCCCAGTCTGCTTAGTTAGAAGCTCAGCTGGCTTTAGGGCTTGTTGTTTTGTTGTGAGAGAGTAATTAAACTTAATTCCACAAACTCCTGCACTCCCCTCAGTTCGTTTGTTTCTACTTGAGTTCAGCCTACCTGCTTGTAAAAGCTCTTGTGTGTATTCCCATTTGTGGCACTGGCAGGTCTTACTTGGACTCTGAGGGGGAATATGCAGCTATGCTGTAAATGAAGACTGATCCAGCTGTGTTTGGCAAGATTTGTGTGTGTGTGTGTGTGTGTGTGTGTGTGTGTGTGTGTGTGTGTGTATGAAGATGTAACCATGGCCTCAAACTAAATCACTGTGTGAGATTTCAGCAGTCTCCCATAAATTGAGATGCTGTGAATTTGCCTTATTTTCTCTGTTTAATGAATAGTGTTTGGCTTTCTGTGTCCACACGTTATTCATCATTATTAGGTTTCCATTGCATTTTAGTTTTTGTAAATTACGAGTCATTAAATGTCAATATTTCAATATATAACAGTATTGATTTAAATATTGTTCAGGAAGACCAGAATGTTTTGAGCAAAGTGATTTTGGTGGACTGACCAGGCTGAATGCCTTCCCTTGATTAAATGTGGTTCTGAGAAGCATTTGTTGTGACATTTTAATTAAAGCAGTAATTAACAAGAAACGATATTTTGATTTGTAGAAAATGAATTCAGGACTTCAGACAATAAAGTACATCTGTTTCATCAAGCAAGAGAATGATTGGCATTAAGTTTAGCATGGCAAACAAGTGGTAAGATGTTAATTATCTACTTTTCTCTTTGGATGTTTCCCTATGTCCCCTTCCTTCAACACATGACTATCTACATAAATCACCCTCCACCTCTCTCACTATCCCTTCTTCTTGCCCTCAATCAGCCTCCACTCAGGTGGTTTTCTCCTTCGACGTGGGTAACGGGCCACTGGAGGTTCGTGTGGAGTCGAGCGTCCATCTGAATGACAACCGGTGGCATCGAGTGCGAGCTGAGCGGAACATCAAGGAGGCGTCACTTCGGTTGGATGAACTTCCTGCTGCCACACAGGAGGCTCCTGCAGATGGACACTTCCACCTGCAGCTCAACAGCCAGCTGTTCATAGGTGAGGAGTGGGACATTCTTGTGTGTGCATGACAGCCTCAGTCTCTGTCTCAGCCTCAGTGCTGCTGGGTTCATGACCCTTTCTAAAATCTTCTGGGACTGGAAAATTAATTTCTTTCTCTTGATCACTCTTTCTACTTACTTGTCTTGTGTTTTGTTCAAGAGATTGAATTGTTCTGTGCCTCTGTCTCACCTGCAGACAGCAGGTTGATCACCAAACTTTTGGTCCAAATATTTTTGTCTTTTGTCAGTAAAATTCGTGGTTTCTTTCTTAACTTTCCACTGGATGGTTTTTGATGAAACAAAAATTATTACAGAGCTGTGTCTTGTTATTCAGGTGTTTTGTAAGGAAAAGTTTAGGTATTGCTAACATGTACAACATGCGATGCTCCATAGTGCTGTCTGTCTCCGTTAAATCCTCAGAAATGGGCTAAAAATATTGCCTGTTTTTCACGTGTATCAGCTTTTGGCTAAATCCTGTTGTCAGCTAAGCATTACTGGATATAAACAATGCTAAGCCTGCACATCTGCTCTACAGAGCTTCTACTATCTCTTCATTCACAGCCTTACATACAAGAAAGCAAACAAAGAGCCAAACTGGTAGTGGCCAAACACCACCAGCTGCTCAGCACTGTTGGATATGAAAGTGCTGAGTCTATGGTTTCTGAGCACTGAACAAAAAACACATTTAATAAATCCTGTAATTGGGGAACAGTGATGTAATTTCTTGAATCTGTAAATGAATCATAATGTGTGAGATATTTCTTAGTCAACTACATAATTTACCATCAGCAGGCAGAGAATCTCCATTGATACTGCACCACTGTTTATCATCAGTTCAGGTATGCAAATGAAATTCTCCATTTAACTTCTGATTGAAAAATACTGCAAAGCTATCACTTATCAGATGTTATCATTCTTTGAATATTTTGTTGTTTCATATTGGTAAACACACTTTAGAGGGAAAACAAACCAACGAGCAGTGATGAGATTAGATGAAAACAGCTGCAGCAAATCTGAGCTGAATATTGATTGGCTGAATGTGTTTAGCCAATAATCTGCTCTGAACAGTCACCACCATCCGTCTTAGACCCGTAATCCTTTATAGAATACACTGGAATACTGAGAGATGTATGTGTTTGACAGGGGGAGATCTAGAAAATATTGGATTGGGTGGACAGGCTGGTGCACAGACTCACAGAGTGGCACATTTGAAATGCATGCTAAAGGTAAATTAAACCTCTAGTGCTATGAAATAAACAACACATGATTAAGAATAAACTTGTTTATTGTGTGTAAAAATGAGACACACATGGTGATTTCTTTAGATAACTTTGGCTGCGCTCCTTATTTACTGCTGGTTGGGGACATTACGGCTGTGTTTCAGTGTCTTAGCCATGGACACTTGTGGGCTGGGGATAACGGGAGTTGAACCGCTGACCTTCTGGTTAGAGGACGACTGCGCTACCTCCTGAACCACAGCCACCTTGAATATAAATCGACTTTGCCTAATGTTTTTAAAATGCAATGTCCTGGTGCACCCTAACATAAAAACCTGCTTTCATAAGCCAGAAAAACAAAATCTGTTCAAATGTCAACGACCCTCCTATTACTTTTGTAAAGAATATTAATCAAAAATGTTTATGTCGTTACTCTGTTTTCTTAAAAGGTTTGGGGGCATTTTCACCTCTGTGTTACTGTTCTTCTTGTGTTACCTACTTCAATAATTTGTAGTTTGTAACTTGTTTGTCTCAGAGCTCGGTGTTTTATTGGTGTAACAAACTGCTGATGCTCAGTAGTAGGAGGTTGTCAACTTTGAGAGCTGAGAGTGAAGTGCTGGTACTCTATGTCTGAACACTGATGACAATAACAATTTTAGCCAGGATCTTTGCAGATGACAGGTTGGCTGTGTGTGTGTGTGTGTGTGTGTGTGTGTGCGCGCCCAAAGGTGGACACGTATTCTTGATGTTGTTTCACTGTCACTGGATTTGTAACCATTATAAAATATGACAAACTGCAAGCACAGGTGGAGATGGTGCAAGGAAAAGTGATGGAATGGGAATTTCTTCTGCCCTTCCACCTGCAGCGTGTTGCCTCATTGCTGTTTCAACATTTCATTATATAGGTTTTAACAGCTCAGAGCTTCTGGAGGAGCAGAGATGACAAGAGGAGGAGAAAGGAAAAACATATGGGTTTTTCAACAAAGAAATTTTAAAAAATGCTGGGATAAAGGAGGCAGACAGGAATATTTCCATCTCTGTTCTGAGTGGTAGCTTTGATGTTGGTCTTGGTGTTGATTTTTTCTGATAATTCAGCTATGCAGGAAATTTAAAATGAAGCACAATACATCTGTGTGCTTTTTTATTTTATCAGGAGGGACAGCATCCAGGCAGAAGGGCTTCCGAGGCTGCATTCGCTCTCTGCAGCTGAACGGTGTGACGCTGGACCTGGAGGAGAGGGCGAAGATCACACCTGGGGTTCGGCCCGGCTGCCCTGGTCACTGCAGCAGCTACGGCTCGCTCTGCCTGAACCAGGGCCACTGTGTGGAGCGAGCCAGCGGCTTTCACTGTGACTGTGGCCTGTCGGCTTATGCTGGAGTCTTCTGCCATACAGGTACACACACTGTACACTGAGCAGACGTCTGTAGCTCACCATGTAGACCAGCGTGTCCTTTAGTCACAGTGCAATGCTTCTCCTGTATGTAAGACACTAATCCCTAAATCTGCTGCTGTCACTGTGTGTGAATGGGTGAATGAGAATTGTAAAGCTTTTTAAACGTGATAAATGCCAGGTAATCACCTTAGGGGTGCAGGTAAAGGGTACCAGCCAATGTCTTTATGCTTTCTTCTTTGGCTGGAGAATATACTAAATTCTTTTGGAAGGACAAATTTAACAAATTTTGATTTAAGACTGACTTTCCTGCCAAGTAACTCAAACCAATAAAAATAGCCAAATAAGTTGCTGGAAGAGTTTAAGTGCTGCTGACAAACTTCTCACAGTCTTTATGAAGCTGAAGCGGTTAAATAAATTTCTTTTCAACTAAGAAAACATTCATGGTGCCACTTACCTTGACCTCTCTCTTGAGATCTGTCTAGCCACTTTACGACACATTGCGTCTGCTGTCTGCTCTAAATTTACTGTCAACAGACAAGGGTAAATGCATCAGTTCCATCTGTCTTTACAGTGCATACAGTCTATACAGTCTATACAGTACATTCTACCTCAGCACATGGGCAGTTATTTCTATAAGACTGGATGAATGCTCATAATGTACTTTAAAAAACTTAAAGGATGAAATTGCAAACGTGAACAGACACCAGATGAAATTATTTGGGCTGCCCCCTAACAGTCATTTCATGTTTTAGTTGAGGACATGAGATACTGCCATGTAAAGGTCTGTAATGAGCCTCTCTGTGGCTGCCTTTCTTCCTCCAGAGGTGTCGGCCAGCTTCAAGTCGGACACGTCTGTCAGCTACACCTTCAAGGAGCCCTATGAGTTCATCAGGAACAGCAGCGCTCTGCCGTCTTCCATCTACTCTGACACGACCCTGAGGGGAGAGAACGTCTCCCTGAGCTTCAGGACGAACCAGAGTCCGGCTCTGCTGCTCTACGTCAGCTCCCACTACAGAGAGTACCTGGCCCTGCTCATCAATGAGTACGGTGAGGAGGGCGCACACATGCTTTTATTGTTTGGTTCACATTCAAACCACAGGTGGAGTGACTTGTTTTGATTTAATGCCCTGTTTTCCTCAGTTGCTTTTATTAATATTAATGTTTTTCTCAACAGTGTTTGTATGTAAAGTTTCACTCTCTTCCCTCCTTTCTTCAGCTTCTCTACAGTTTTCTTCGTATCCTGCTTTTCTGATTCTTGCCTCTAATTACTCCCATTAGCTTTGGTTAATTTTCTCTGGTTTCCTTTTTTGTTCTTTTCTTTTTAACTACAGTTTCCAAACCACAGAGACTACAAGTCTGTTCAACACTCTCCTTTTCATCTCTCTTTGTCTTCTTCCTTGAACGTTTTCCAATTAGTCCCCTCTCATCACATCTCCTCCCTGGCTCTCACCTCCCTGGCTCTCTCCCATTTCTGTCATCTTCTCCTAATATCAACCTCTTCTCCTCTCTCCCTCCTCGTCGTCCACTGCTCTGCAGCCTGACCAGATCTATCAGGATGTGTCAGATCTTTCCTCTCCCTGGATTCACCCCGTCAGCCTCTACTGCCTTTTAATCTGTCCAGCTGCGTCGGCTATTATGTTTTGTCTCAGGCTAAAAAAGTGTTCACTGAGAGAATAAAGATTTAGTGGGCTGTTAATGGGGGAGGTCACTATGCCTCTGAAAAGTAGCAGAAAACTTTTGAGTCCAATAATTATCTTGTGGCTTTGGCTTGTAAAAGTAGTAGGAGGCACTTTGACTCTAAACTTTCATTTTCAGCATCCAGGAGTCTAATAAAAGCAGCACTTTACTGCTAGATTAGCAGTCAAGTGGATTTTTTCCTGGTGTTAATGACTCAGAGAAAGTTGATGGGGCTACGTGCTGATCGTGGAGTCGTCAGGTAAATGCTCTTAAACTGAAGTATCCAATTAAATCCCTGAGAGCTTTCGCTTGTTTGGCTACGTCGCTCCCTGCTTTGGTTAAACCTCTTCAGCCCAAACACAGAAATTCCTTGTCAATCACTTAAGGCCTGTTTGCAAGATTACGTACATTTATTATGAAAAACAACAGCTACACCAAATTATTTTAGTCTTGGTAATTACAGCTTTGTAATAAAAAGCATAGCAAATTATATTAATGAAATGTTCTTTATGGGATCGACTACTATATTTATAATAAATATTAGTATGTATGTGTCTGAAGGACAGGATGTAATTTCCTCTCCTCCATTTTAATTTTAAAAACCCAAAGATATCACAGGGCTTTCATTAAATCTGCTCTTAATGCTGTGATTATTAGGAAAATTAATTGGATTTGGGGTTTTGTCATTGATAGGGGATTAAGTTCTAATCCTCTGAAAAAGGCTAGCTTTATTAACCTGCATACTTATCATTGAGATCCATCACTGAGGAAAAGAAAGACATCTTAAAACAACAAAGATTAGAGAAAAAGACCTTGATTTCCAGTAACAGAAAAAGTTTAAACTGGAAAAATGTTGTGTGTCTGTGTGTGAAGGTACGTTGGAGGTGAGATACAAGTTGGACAGCAGCAGAGAAGCTGAAGTGCTGAGGAGCAGAGTGGGAGGCCTGGCCAACGGACAACTGCACACGGTTACCATCAGGAGACGGACGGAGTCTGTGGCTGTGCAGGTCTCACACACACACAAACACACACACTTCTACCTCTATCTCAGTGAGGACACTCATTGACATAATGCATTCCCTAGTCCCTAACCCCTAATACTTAACTAAATGCCTAAACCCAATTCTAAACTCAACCCTAAAACCAAGACCCTCAAAAAGGTGTTTCACAAAGTGGACTGGCCAAAATGTCCTCACTCTGTAGCAGAAAATACTTTTTCACTATATAGCAAGTACAAGAACACAAATACACACAGAGTATTAGTTATACCATGTAAATTTCCTATGATTCTTCCTCCATGCTAACACGCTGTGAACATACATTGATGACCTGACGTTTGCCAAATTTCAGATTTGTATTAACATGTCACTGTTGCCAGGTTAACATTAATAACATGGTGGTTCACAGTCTCCTTCCTCTTCGCTGCCCTTCAATAGAATACTGACACTTTTTACAAAGTAGTATTTAAACAGTGAAAATTAAAATGTTGAGACGTATGGTAGGGATACATGTGTGGGTGTTTGCAACTCTTCAGTGATTAAAATAATACACAGAGACCCTTCTTAGCAGTGCTGTGTTGTTGCTCAGAGATAATAAATCCCCAGATATGCCGGCAGGGCAGCAGGGACATGCGACACATTGGAGAAGCTCTAGATGAAATATTAAGTGTCTCAGTCGTATCTGAATCTACTGGATGTCTTATCTTGTTAACAACAGCCTCAGATGATATATGAGGCAAACTTCAGTGCACCAGGACGCAGCAGCCTGGATGTGCGTGTAATTATAAACACAATGATATGAAACACAAGGTGACCTCGTCTTGCGTGGGTGCAGCCTCCTGACTGTGTTGTGAGGCCCCAGTGAAACATGACGTGCGTCTCATCCTGCTGCTTTCCATCACCTTGAATTATTATGTTGTTAGTAGCTTACTCCAGGGACTTCAGATGAACAAGAGTTTCACTGAGCTGTTTCCTGATGGCCAGCAGCACACATTCCCCACATTGGTCTTACAAGTGGACCAGTGTCATATCCTGAGCGGATGTCCCTTTGAAAAATGACTCATGGACCCCTAAATCACTCTGGGCTAGCCATAGATTGTGTCCTCTGGTTTTGTTCTGTTATCAGCGAGGCCTGAGTCCAGTGTTTCCTCTTGAGGGTTTCCTGCCCACCTCACAGCATGCTCCAGTTAGTCCGCTCTGTTCACTGGAGGACAAATACTCCAGGTTGTATCTACAAACCTACTCTAAAATAAATCATATCAATACACTGTGAAGGCAAAGAAAACTTAATACAAGTGAACTGGACGTGTAACCGCCTCTGTCCGCAACAGCTGCAGTTTCTCATCATTTTTACTTTATAGGTGTGGATGTCTGTGTAGAAATTAGTTTTTAAAAAGAAAACTCTTTGCATGGGTAAATGGATAAAGAGGTCTAGTACATTCAGCTCACTTTCAGTCCTGTTCTTGAAGAGTAATGTAATACTTGGCTGGAAAGCTGTATTTCACTAGTTAGAAGTTCCATCCAACTACACCCAGCATTCACTAGCTAGGACCACACCTTGATGAGGATGTCGAGCAAGATTCAAGAGGGTGCAGCTGCACTCGGGTGTGGCAGACCCCTCGTATGAAAGCATGACAACAGGAGGAAGGAGTAGGAGATATGAAGGAGAAGGAGAGGACAGAAAGAAAGATGGGTAGCTAGAAGGGAGGCTATGAAAAATGAAAGCAGCTGATGCTGTGTTTGCAGAAGTATTTACAGGAAGTAGACAGGAACAGGATGTGATTAGAGAGGTGGGCCTGCTCCTGAATGTCAGATGGGCATCTACATTCCAGAGATGACATAGACTTGCCCCCTCCAGTTTCACAGCATGTAAGTGGGATTTTAGATTTTGATTAATCACAGATTTGTTTGCAAATTTATATCATTAAATACAACACCAACCGGTGGGGTGGCTCCGGCATTATACCAAAATAATTGCAATAGTGATGTGGGTTTTCTAAAGGTCCTGGGGCTGATGTGAGCTGTGGTCTGGCCTTTAAAACCCCTCATTGAGGAAGACAGAATTGTAATGTCAGTCTCTTGAAGCTTTGGTCCTATAAATGCTGAAGTTCATTTTGGAACTTAAGGTTTTGGCGCTGACTGGCTTTCATCTGCACAGTCACCGGGTGAGACGTTCTCTGTAGAACGCCCTAATTAAAATGATCTCCAGCTGAGAGTTTCACACCAGATGACTGACTGTTTTTTATTAAAAGTATGGACTCACTTGTTTCTCCCACTGAGCTGGGAACATGAAACATAAAGAGAAAGCTGAATACTGTTCTAAAAATTCAACAATGACTGAACTGAGTTTCAAATTCAGATGTCCACAGTTTTTGGAAAATAATGGCTGGAACAAAAGTAAAACTTACTGAGTCATTTTAAAGTGGGTATTTAATTCATCTAGTGCAAGTCTCATCTAGCAACAAAAAAAGTTTCCCCCATAATTAATAAGAGAAATGTGTTGGTTGTTTCAGATCGATCAAAATGCCAGAGAAGACTTCAGCCTGACATCAGATGGAGAATTCATTGCCATCAAGTCTCTGGTGTTGGGCAGAGTGCATGGTAAGTGAGAGGCAGTTAAAGCAAAGACAAGGCGGTTCTACGTGGAACACTCTAAAACTCATTTGAATAACAGCTCAAAGGCATTTGGCCTTGGCCGACACTCAGCGTGCGCTTTATTTTGCGGAGCTACAGAAATGTATGTAGCCAAAGATCTTAGCACTAAGATGAAAATTTAATCACTTTATTATACTGAGGAATTCCAAGTAGTGCTGAGTTGAGACGTAAACAGTGTTGTGTTACACTTTGAGCTGAGTCTTGCAACTAGAACCACAAGTTGTGAGCAGGTGGAGACTTGATACCAACGCTGCTGGACACTTGCAGCAACCACATCTCAGACCTTTCACTTATGCATCCAGGTTTTATTGTTAATTACTTATTAAATAAATGTTGAAATATCCAACATTGGTACATTTTTACTATCCATCATTGATGGTTATTAGGCTTATTGTCCAGCCCCAGTCGAGGAACTCAGACGTTGTTCAAACTGCCAAATGAAGAAGCTGAAGAAAATGTTGCATTGTTGCACTTTTGAGAGTCTGTGAGCATGCTAACAGTCCCTCACTGTTTTCTTTATAAAACACCAGCTGACATCATACATTGTTCCTTCCTCATCACCTTTACAGATGTGAACTGGACATAGTCTGTGTAATGGATTCTTTATTGCAAAGTCACCAACGCTGGGTGTTTTAGTGCTGGGATTTATCTGTTTAGCTGTGAAGTCCTGGACTGGGACCTGTAACAGAATCAGGGTGAGACAGTAATTGGCTCTGTCATGACTTATTCATGTTCTGTCTGAGCGGCTACATCAGAGACAGACTGAGATGTAAGCTATTCATAACACGAGGGGCTGTGAGGCCACCGCCTGCAGTCACAGCTCTCTGATGAAACTGTCAGTTTAAAGGAAACACTATTAGTGATTCGGCTTTTTATACTAGCTTTCTTTAGGGCATCGTTCAGTTCTGTTACTTTAATGTATATCAAGTAAGAAAATGAATTATTTTGAATAGGTATGTTCTGTCTAAGTGCTGAGTGGCCTTTCCTTATCAGTGCTGTGCAGGACAATAAGCTGCAGTGTGCTGTTATGTATTTTTATAGGTGCTTTAATTAATTTCTTTTCAGCCATTAAAGGGTCAAGTGAAACTCAAATCAAATCGAGGTCTTGTTTCCTAGCAGAGACGTAAACTATGGTTGCCTGGTTTGGACAAGAAACGCAGCCACCAGGCTAAAGCTACCATTAGCTAACTGAGTCTTGTTCTACGGCAGCATTGCAGCAGTACAACATGATGAGGCTGACAACAGTCCTGAACGGGGCCAACAAAACACTAACATTACGCAAAGTTAGAAATTCTTTGAAATTAAAACCATATGAATTTAACATGAAGGTAAAATCAGGAACATGCTCGGTCGCTAATGTTATCAAAACAAACATGTTAGCTTTAGATGCTAACACATCCAGAAGGAAGAATGCTACATCTGAATCCAGTCTGAGTCCTCTGGTTGCTTTTAACCCTGTCGATGTCAAAAAGCCAAACTGATGCCAACCCTGGTTGTTGCTCGTTCTTTGTCCCACTCTCTCTGTGCAAAAGACCCCACCTCTTCACACTGGCAGCTGTTGGTTCAGCCCAGAGCTCCTCCTTGGCTGGATGTTAGAAATGACTAGTACAAAAAAACTCTTTTTAAAACTTTCTCTAGGTGGTGGGTGGGGCTCATGTCCACACCAACCATCAAAACAGAGACTGGAAAAGCTGGAATAACAATAGGAGGGCTGTAGGCAGCAGAGTGCCCCGTTTTCACTTTATGTCTCAATGTGTAAAATCTTAGTTAACGCCCCTTTAAATAGATACATTACAGTTGCTTTTCATGACTGAGTTCAAACTAAAAACTAATCAGTACTTTCTGTTGTTAGTGATAAGGTGGAGTTTGTTTAATCACATATTTCTTGTGTAAGTGTTCAGCATCGCAGCAGGTTTTCATGTAAACTCTTAATCAACCTCAGATTTTTTTTCTTGGATCCACAAAAAAAAAAACTATGAAAATGTTATGATTATTTTTTTCTTGTTCCCTCTTTTAATTAAATTGAATTCAAATGATCCTTCAGAGGCTTTTCTTCTCCATCCATGCTCAAAAATTACAATGACATTTTTTTGTATGAAATTGGTCAAAATTAAAAATGCTGAATGCAGGATAGCAAATAACTAATGTCATAGCTTGTATAAATTCTCCAAGATCCTTTATAGCTTTGCCTGTACATCTTCGGTGAGTAACTTGGCTCCGTTTAACACAGTGCTTTTTTAACCCCGTCGTGTCAGCATGTGACTGGGCCTCCCCTCTGTCAACCCAGAGGGGGCAGAGAGTCAGATCTGGATCAGAAAAGCAGCAGGAAAGTGGATTTTCTGTTGTTTCCTGCCAACCCTGCCATCCATCAGCCTAACTAATGGACCCAGAAGGAATACAGAGAGACAGAGAGAGGGAGAGAAGTGATGGAGTGGAGAGTGTCAGCTTAGAGGAGGTTACAGGCTGTAGCCATGGGTCCTGCTGCTCTCTTTAACATGCAGATGTGTCCTAGTAAAACCACAGTCACCTCTCAGTCATCTGAGCAGACACTGATGCAGCTGGTTACCGTGGTGATGTCTGCAAGTTCCTCAGCTGCTGTGGAGGTGAATGATGAAGGGACTGAAGTCACTAAAATAAACGGGATGATTGAACATCTGTCTTATGGAGTGGTAGATGCAGACAGGAAGTGAAACACTGACAGTCTGTTTGGAATTCTTTTGGATTGGCTGGAGGATGCCTGCTTTTTGGCCTTAGAGATGATGAAATGTTTCCACAACTACTGGATGGATTGCTATGACATTTTTTATACACTTCCTTGTTCCCCAGAGGATACATCCTAATGGCGTTGGTGGTCCTCTGACTAACAAGGTGGTGACACCACCATGAGGTTTCCATTCATAACCACATAAAATTTGGTCCACATCTATGTCACCCTCAGGTTGCATTGTAACCGGCAAAACACACTGGAAGGGTCTTCTGCATGCGTCTCACACCCATCTCATGCCGCAGATATATCATATATATGAAATGTGTCAGTCCACACCGAGATGTCTGATAAGTCAGTTAAAATGCTGAATCTGGAGAGGAAACTGGTTCAGGGCAGTATTTAAATGAGCTTTTTGCATATTTTGAGCTTTTAATTATAAACTATAAATCTGTAATTTGCCTTCTATAAAATACAGTTTGTAATAATTTTACATATCCAGCTCTCATTCATTTCATTTTTCTCTCCAGATTCTGATGAGTTGGATCCAGATCTGGCCAAGTTGGCATCTCTCGGTTTTATTGGCTGCCTGTCTGTGGTCCACTTTAACTCCATCAGCCCTCTGAAAGCTGCTCTGCTTCACCCGGACACCAGCCCCGTCATCATCACGGGATCTTTAGTCCAGTCCAGCTGTGGCTCTGCAGCCTCGGCCAATCCCTACGCAGCTGAAAACACACATCACCTGTCAGGTACAACTCGTGTGAAAGACTCAGATTTATTCACATCAATAAATCACATGGTTGCACTGGGTGATATGAAAACACACACACAGTAGTTTATTGACTCAGTTCCACATAACCCATCCTGCAACTGTAAATACTCAGATCACTAAATTTTTAATAATCCACCAGTGAAAATAATGCTCAACAAATGCATTATTTCCTTCTGTTTATTAAAAATATATACATAATTAATATCTGTCTTCAGTAGGAACCAGTGGTCTTGGGGCTGAGTGCTGTAGTCTGGGAAGAGAAGTTAGATTTTGCTGACAGTAGCTAAAATGTCACAATATTGTCAAATTTATCCTTAAGTGTTATAGAGTAAGCCAAAGTCAGTGCAGCTGACAGTGACAACAACGGTGCAGTGTTGCATGTCAGACTGGGATTCATTAAAATATCTTTGGCTTGACTTGTCAAGCCTGGACCTATTATTATGAAGCTCAGCCCATTCGGGCTTGACATGGTTTTTTACTTTGTTCAACTACAGTGGAACTCTGAGTGGGCAAACTGAGCAACGGCACAGCAGCTGCTTGGGAGCTAGCAATGCAGGTGGCTATTGTGGTGATAACATTAAAACCAAAAATATTAGGACATGTTGACAACTTTTGCAGTTAATAGAAACCAGTGCTATAAATCAAGGTCATTTTTGATTACACTAGTTAACTATCATCGTGTACAAGTTGGTTAAAATGGAGGAACACTCTGTTTCTGTCTGCTTTGGGGTTTAGTGTGTGAGTAGACCCCCCGCTGCCTTTCAATCTGTGTCTGTGTAAATTGCATGAAAGCTGCTTTTCCTGCTCATAGGAGGCTCATTAGTCACATACAGTACACTCCTTTTTCTGGGGACGCTAATGACAGTGTGACCAATGATTTCACTAACTTGGACCACAGAGGGAGAGTTTCCTTTGTGCTTTCTTTCCTCAGGGCTTGTTCTCATCCAGTTTGTGAAACTTTATGAGAGTCATTTGGAGTGTTGATGTTGAAGAGTCTGTTCTGAATGATGATGTTCTGATCTTGTCTCTGGATTTCTCTTATCTTTCACTTTGACATCTGGTCTGTTTTGGTATTATTTTTTCTTTTGTTCCCTTTTCACTTTTCTCTTACTGCACTCATTTGTCTTGATTGTTCTATTTTCTGTACACCCCTCTCTGCTTTTGTTTTGATGTTCTTTGGTTTTCTTGCTTTTGCTCTTTTGTCTTCCTCCTTTCCATTTCTCTGCTGTCCTTCTGCTCATTTTCTTTCTCTGCTGTAGACCAGTCTGGTTCAGTGAGTTCAGGTCAACCTCTAGTCAATGCCATCAGGACTGACTCAGCTCTGATTGGAGGTACTGAACTGTTTCACCATCTTTTGTTTGCATTGGGGAAAGAACCTGTTCCACTCTGTTTTACTGGTGTAACACCAGGATTTTTTGGTACATTTTTGACAATCTCTGACAAGTTCATTATAATTTTTTTAATACTCTTCATCTATAAAATAATAATGATTTTTTATTTGCATTGTAAACTAAATGGCAAAGGCTAAATTTAAACGTTACACATCACCTGAGCAAAGGTGAACAAAGCTGTGCTATAGACTAAAGCGATGTGCCAGACAAGAGTTCATGTAAAACTTTGTTGCTCTACCCGCACAGATTGATTCAAAGTGTAGGCTGAAAAGATTCAATCTATAATTGTGTAGATAGAAAATGGACAAGCCTCAGAGAAAAATCATTTAAAACTCTCCATTAAACTGGCTTGTATCAGTGCACAAAGGGCAGTTCACCTCATTAAACCTGTGCAGGAATGGCCTGGCAATGGGAAAACTTTTATGCTCCTATTTTAAAAAACATAGTTTTAAATTGATTTCAGCAACATTTTGGAATTCTAGTTAAATGAAGCATAGTCTCACATAAGGAAAGTAAGGAAAGGGCACTGTAAAGTGCAAAAAAACAAAAACAGACCATCAAAATAGGAACCAAGAGCCACCCAGGCAGTGTACAAAAGACCTGTTTACATCAATAATCATAATAAATAGGCACATATTTCATTCAGATTTTGGAGAAGTTCTTTTAAGTCTCTGTGCATTTTGAAATTTGACAATTCTCATATATCTCAGTCTTTTTATCTCTTGACATTCCTCTTCCTTGCAGGTGTCATAGCGGTGGTGATCTTTGTGATTGTTACTGGCCTGGCAATAACTGCCAGATTCCTCTACCGGAGAAAAGAAACGTATGTGAACCGGGATGTGAAGGGAGTGAAAGAGCGGGACAGCCCAGATTTCCCTTTTAACAACCAAACCGACTCCCAGAACGTCTCCAGTGAAAACCCCAAGGAGTATTTCATTTAACTGAAGGCCTGATCAGCTGGTGGGTTTTGGAGCTGAGGGTGCAGACAGGGTTTCCTTCCACAGCTCAGGACACTGCACTCAGAGCTACTCAGACACTTTGATGGAGGCTGTGGCTTTACAGCATGTGGAAAGCAAAACAAAAAGAACAATTCACAGTGTTCTGTTTCTTTAAGGTGTTGATATCCTTGTTTCTGATGTAAATATTCCAAAATGTACATGTTGAATAATGTATTTGTAACAATCTCTGCCTAATGTCACTTTGTCATATTGATATATCAGAAGTTTTGTGGTGGTCAGGTTTCTCCAGGAGAAAGGCAGGTATAGGTAGAGAAAGAGGCAAACTTGCTGAAAAAAAGGAAACCATAAAAAAAAAGGTTTGATTCAGTGAAAATCTTAGAGATTATAACTGTAAGCCTGTAAGTTTATTTTTAAATACTTCAGTGAAATATCTCCACCCAATGGCGAATCAGGTGAGAGAATGTCAGTGCGAAAACGGTGACATTAACTAACCGTTATCCCACAGACATCACAGCAAGCATCTGAAGCTTATCTTGTGTACTGTAACCATGGTTCAGACATTTGAATGTGAATGACTGAATGTGTGGTTAGAGATGAGTTGTGATGAACTGGCACAAGGACCGAGTTTATTCTTCCCCCCTTCTTTTTTTCTAATCATGAAGACAAACCAAATCACATTCTTGAACCTTGATCATTTCTACACTTATATTTTGTGTATGGTTTCCTCAAAAAGTCTTTACATTCAGTTGCTTTTTCTTTCTTCTCCCACTTAAAGGTGTCCTCCTCCCTGCTGTATGCTACCTGCTGGGAGCTTCCTCTCCCTGCTCTCTGAATGTCTCTGAACAGTAAAGCTTTTAACAGAGACAGCAGCACAGACTCTAACACCGTGTCTGTCTGTCACCTCGTTCACTGCACGTAGAGGCAGGTAATATGTTTTTGAAATGCTAATCTGCTTCAGCCTGACAGGTGGATTGTGACTCGATAGAAAGCAAAGATGATTAGAGTGACAGACAGATAATCCGAGCACTGTGTCATGCAGACATGGATATAATGAAAACGCATTCTGATATTAATACTGAAAATGGATCTAATCCCTCTATGTGTTAATTCAGCTCAGTGCCTCTGATGGAGGGAGGCTGAGAGGCAGAAAGTGGATCAACAGCAGCTGTTTCTCAAACACATATACACAGAGAGTACAGTTCCTTAACAGCTACATGTCTGACCTGCTTACATGCATTTGTACACAGTATAACTTTAAATTTCAAGAATCAAATGTTTGCCAACAGTGGTTTGTTGTTTTTTTTCCAGCAAGATTTGTAGTTAAGCCAAATGGTTATCAGTGTAACTATAATGATGTGACAGCGCATAGTGTTGGTGAATAATAGTGATGTCAGCGAGCTGGAGTGACATGCCATTTAAAATAATATTCAGAAGGTTTTAACCATATTCTGGTTGTTTGGTTACAGAAAAAAATCCTGGTGGATGGAAATTAAAAGTTTTTTTCCACAAACTCTTTGATTTTTATTTTATTAGGTGGATTTTAGCTCCTAACAGACAAATAAAGTAACATTTTAGAGGTTAAATTCTTCACACACTCACATTAAAACTATGACATATTTCATATGTCAGAAATCGAGAACATATGACACATTTGGTTTTGTTGGTTTACAACAATGCAGTTTTGTAAGACAATACCTGAGCTTTGTTATTTTCTGTTTCATGAAGCTGACAAACAGAATTCACAGCAGAGATGACAGCTCACCTACAGATTTTAACTCCAGATGATAAATATCGCTGGGGTCCAGCTTCCACTTGGGATCAGTGTCCTGCACAAGGACACTTTGACACATGGACGGGAGGAGTCAGGGACTGAACCTTACTACTACCACCAGCCTTCAAGGAAAACCACATCTGGTCAGTATGAGTTCATGCCAGAAACGACGACTCCACCTGTGATGCATCGTCCAACCCTTTTCCCCCCAACAAATCCTCTGTGTTTTCATAGAGTTGAAAATATATAAACAAAATATCTTTCAAATCTCAACCAGCAACACCATCCATTTCCACATAGCTCATCAATTTGCTCAGTATATTGTAAACACTTTCATCAAAGGAGTGTAGAGGCTTGAGGAGACACACTCTTCATTTCAGTAAAAATGATTTGCTAACTAAAGGGCCATTACCTACATTATATGTCTTACAGAGCTTTCAGTCACAACCTCATGGCCTTCAGTGGCGGGAGTTTGCTCGAACGCCATGAATATTGTGCCCTTGTCACCAGTGAGAATGAGATGGAGTAAATCAGAATGGCCACTAAACTAATGGCTAAACTGATGTTTACTCACCCCATTTAAAGATGCTCTGACTCCAATTTGCCGATAATGCAGTGCAATAAACAGCAGTGCTTAGTGGTAATGAAGCAGAGCAAAGGAAATCTGAACCATGCAGAGATCCGGAAGTCACTCTCTCTTCTTCATCACTCTATTCTCGCTGTAAGTACAGTGAGTCCCTGCATCTAATCCTGATCAGATGGCTCGTCGTCTGATTTCCAGATGATGCAGATGTTGTTTAGCAAGATGAAGTCAATCTCCTCATCATCAGTTCTACATGCAGCAAAACTGGAGGAACCCAGATGACTCCTGAGTGATGTTCACTCATCTCTGTACATTCACTGGCTGCATTTATGAGGCTGTAAAAGTTAAGGTAACTTAAAGATCGCAGTCTCCTGTTAATTTATTCATTAAGGTGGAAGAAGAATGAATGCAGGAGAATAACTCAACACAGGTCTTAAATAACCAGGATTGTACTGCTGCTGCTGTTAACACTTCTGATGAATAATCACAAATTTCCTCTTAAAGTTAATTTAAAGATTATGATCTGTTTTTTCAATGTCTTTGAAAGTATATGAATAGAATACATGATCACTGGGTACAAGCCAAAGTTTCTGTTGGACTACAACTGTGTTGGTTGCATTAATATTACTATTTTATTTCAGTCTATCCACACTAACCTCTATGTGGAGAATACAAACGAGCTTCTTTGTGTAAGTGACTCTTTCATTTTTGCTTTGAGGATATTTCTGTTTGCAGCAGTGTCACATCATCAGCTTACAATGCTTGCAAAAGGTCTCGGCTGTTGACTTCAGTGAAATCAGATGTTTAGATTTGTGAGCCCTTTAGAGCCTTGACTACTTGTCAGCACCTCATTTTCAGTCTGTTTTCTACTAGAAGTGGCTGTTACTGGCTGCAGTTTGACAGCTGTCATAATATTATAGCTGTTTATTAACAGGTGGGACATTGCTCATCTAACTGTCTGCTGTATTATAATAATTTGGAGTCAAGTTTTATAAATAAACAATCCCTCAAAAACTGGAATCATGAAAACATGCACAAATGTTGGAGTAGATGGGGAATGGAGAGTCATCTACATTCTGTAAAGGCATGATATCTCATAGTTTCAAACTTTAAACACCCAGACCTCCAGTGCCATGGCAGACTGCTGGATCTATTGGTTTTTCAGAACGTTAACCTCCTTAGAGCAAGTGCCCCTTGTGAAAGCAACAAAACAGCCCATCAACTCCACCACCTCCTGTCAGTCACCCAGCACTGTGAGAGACGAGCTAGCACAACGCACGCTGCATGTACAAAATGCCAAGAACACTGGCTCTTTTCAGGTCACTGATAAGATGAATCTGGGTAACAGCCATTTCTTCATATTGATTTCTCTTATCAAATCCAAATCTATGACATATAGGACAAGATTTAAAGAAGGCTAGTTGGAAAGGATTTTTAAGGCTCTGATGATTGATCGGTATTTTAGGCGATATGGTCTGCAACTTAATATCTGCAAAGTTCAACTTGTATTTTGAAAGGTCAGTGCAGATCAGTGATGTGATAAAACTTTATAATCCTCTCTTCTATTCTCTCTTAGCTGCTATAAAACAGTCCACTTAATAGCTTTTACAGGAGCTTACTCAAACTTCATTTTTTGGTGAAGGCTGTGAGACGCAACTGAAAGATCCAGGAAACGCTATTAAATGGACCTTAAATTAAGATCATTCTCCTAAAGACCTTAGAACCATCAACTTGCTGCTTTCGGACCAATTTCCTGTTTTATTATGGCAGTCTGGAAAAATAAGAACATTGGTGGATGAAGCAGGATTTTGGATTTTGTCAGAGAAACAGTTGAGTTTCTCTTGGCTTCAGCTTGAAGCCTTCGGTGTTTTATGATGCTCAGCTGGAGGAAAAATATCTCTTCTCTTGTCTCAGGCTGCTGGTAATTATCCAGCCCACCCACAGTTCATAATCTGTAGAGAGGTTTCTGGCCATGGAGTTTGAATTCAGACAGATGAATAATCAGATGGTTGCTCTAATTATCAGCCCACCTGCAGCACACAGTAAAGAGCAGAGTCAGTGGACTATTGCCCCCATCATTTTGCTTATCTAAAAAATGACCTAACAAACCCTTCACTTCATTGTGGGTTAATTCAGATCACCTGTTAAATTTACAACCTTCTTCAACTGAACAGTTTATAACAATCTGAAGTCTTTAGTTTTGTGTGACTCCCAATTTGAGAGAGGACACATGCTTACTGTATTTTTGGTTCTACCTCCAAAGTTTAAACAAATCTGCCATCGTTTTGGAAAAGACTTACAGGTGCATTTCAGTTTTCCTAACAAGTCTAAGCTGATGGAAATGGTTCACTGTTTAGAAGCATCTGACACAGTCAAAAATGGTGCTGGCCAAAAGTCCTGATACCGCATTTGAATTGGTGGAATAAATCTGAGACCATGGAGAAACAGAATGAAAGTGGTCTTAGTGTTTTTATTGTTGTTATTTTGTTCAACACCACTTGTATTATGAAAACAGATCACTTTTAAACTGATTCTACAGCTCTGTTTTTAAATATTGTGACAGAATGAGATGGAGGCCTACATGGAGTATTCAAAACCTGCACCACACCTGCTGATAGGAGTGTGACGTAACGAAGCCTTGTTTGGGGTGGTCACCTGATATGTGGCGTGGTTATGTAAGACACCGAAACATCGCGATACTTCTGTTTTTAAAGGCCTTCAGGCATCTGCCGATTTTAACATAATTAGTGTTAATAGGTTTTCTGTTCAGTTCTCAAGCTGTGCTTAGTGTTAGCTTGGAAAGGAGTTATCAAACTTGTAGTTTTGAAGTTTGCGGTTTTGGGACACCAGTAAAACCTGCTCCGATGTTGAGATTATAATTTGTGCATGCGTAACCCCAGCTTCTTCTCCGGTTTATTTTTGCGTCATCGGAACTTTACGTGAATTAAAGTTCCTGCCTGCGTTGTACCCAGGATGTTGTGAAAGAAGGAAAAAAGCCATAAGAATAAATCTTTCAACATCACCTGAAAGAACGAAGCTGTGGTTAATAGCCGCCAAAATGGACATAAACATTATGTGGAGCCCGTTCCCACGGAGATGTGCTGAGAAGCTCCATGCCATCACCGAGCAAACAGCACCTGAGGAGCGGGTAAGCGCAAATGAATGTATAACCTGTTATTCATCAGGTGTATATGTGTACGAAAATGTTTCTAAAAAGGCCACAGTGATTACAATTCGCCTACAGTGAAACAGTGGCAGTGGTGGTGTTTCTTAAACAAATATTAGTGTTTGCCAGCATATCTCCGAGCGTCATATTATGATGAGCAAAAGCGATTTCGATATTGTTTATGTATTTAAAAAAAAAAAAAAAACCGCGGTTCCGGGTAACAACTTACCACGGCTCGGTAGGAAGCTAGGCCTACTAGGCAGGGACACAAGAGAGTTAAATTTATCTTCTCCAGAATCTTCGACTGGTCCAGAATGCTGCGGCTCGAGTTGTCGAACACCCAAAGTACGCCCGCATCACCCCCGTTCTTCTCTCACTACACTGGCTGCCAGTACAGTTTAGAGTTGACTTCAAGGTGCTACTATTTGTATTTAAGTCTAAAAATGGCCTCGCTCCTCCATACGTGTCAGATCTTCTGTCTATTTATGCTCCGCGCAGAGCTCTGCCCTCCTCAGAACATCAGTCCTTGGTTGTCCCATGGTCTCGATACAAAAAATGGGGCAACGCTCTTTTGCTGTGTATGGCCCCAGACTCTGGAATTCTCTACTGCTAGAGCTACGGTCCATAACCGAGCTGGCGGCTTTTAAGTCAACTTTAAAAACCCACCTTTTTAGACAGGCCTTTGGTGCTTAATCCGTCTTACCTCCTCCAAAAGAGACGTTTTAACTTGTTGTTTTATTCCAGTTGTATTCTGGTATGGAAGTTTTTTTTTTAAATTTTTACTGTTTCTGCCTTGAAATTCGGTGTTTTATTTTGTTTAGGTTGTATTGTTTTAGTAGTGTTTTTAGCAGTTATACATGTTCTGCTGTGAAGCACTCTGGGCTTCGCTGGAGTGGTAAAGTGATATATAAATAAAGTTTTATTATTATTATAAGATGATGTGTATGACAGGAGAGGATATTTATGAGATTGCTTCTTCCTGCCTTCCCTTCTTATAGGTGATGGTTCTTCTCTAATTGAAAACTAACAGAGCTGATATGTGGCAGAAATAACAGCAGCAGAGGGCAAATTTTTAAACATGGCTGTCTGCAGACAATGGGGGCTTTTTGAGGATTTATCCTCACACTCATCTCCTTCTCTTTCCCCAAAACATTTCCAGCTTCTCTGTGTCTGCCTCCACACAGTGGAGTTGGTGTTCGTCCAGATGCATATCAGTTTCACGGCTGAGCCACCTCACAGCCTTGTTATCCAGTTTTAAATTGATTCTCCCAAAACATTGTCAGTTTCCCTTCGCTCTTATCAGGCAGGTGGAGAGCCGTGAGGAAGAGGGTGCAAGCCTTGACAAACTGTAGCAGAATCCAGACGGACTCAACTATTAATTAAGATCTTGTCTCTTAAAAACCCTGCCTGGTTTAAATCCTGCTGATAAGAAAGTAACGATCTTAATTCTCATAGAATAAAGACACAGATCACTTGGAGCTGATGCGCTACTGATTGAATCTTAATGCAGAGGAGACCCCATTAATAAAGTGAACACGCCTGGTGTTTACTGATGTTCAGTGGAGAAACAGTTAAAGGATTCTTTTCTGTGTCCTTCTGCCCTTCTTGTGGCTCAGTGTGTCTGGTTTTGTGTCTAAACTGAGACTAACATGGCTCCTTGCAGACACTAAAAACAAAATAAGCTTAGAGGCATGTTGAAGCTGTTGCCGTGAGGTCATCACTACTGTGTGGTTCCTCTGAGGTGCTTCTTATCTCGCCTTTCTAATAAAGGTGTCCTCAACAGTTTGACACTTATGGCACTAAAAAACAGTTTTTTGTGTTTTTTTTTGGGGGGGGGGCACATGTTCATTAGCTTTGAGTACGGCTTCTCCTGTGGGCAGTGTCTCACTGAAAGTCCACTTGACTTGACTCTCAGTCCAGTGGGTGGTGCAACTCTGGTGATGGTTTTAAATTTGTGCCATTGTTGGTGCTGCAGCTGTTCACTCCTGGGTGTTGTCAGTCTATGCATATGGGTCATTTTGAACTTGACATTGCTGGAGATTCATTGAGAGTCGGAACCCCAAACATTTCCTTTCAAAATGTCCTACAAATCATATAAATAGACATGACTGTCCTCCTGTAAAATACGATAGTATACATGACTTGTGCTAGCAGATTATTATGACAAAATGCTATATATGATAGTTTGGGGCTCTCTAGAAACCCCTATTAATTATGACATGAGGAAAGGACTAAGTATATAGAGGCACTAAGTCCATGTTCAGGGGAGGTGTGGTGGATGGCTAGGTAGACACAATACAGGACACCTGAGCTCGTGTAAAGTGTGTGAGTTTTAGTTCCTAAATGTAACAGTGTGATTTTGTTCCTAAACCTAAAATGTTGAGGAGTCCATATCTGTATTCAGCATAATCTAGCCTAATACTTTATAGTTCCAAACTTTGCCCCAAGAGTAACAGGAGGAGAGTGAAAATATTCCTCCCTGGGGGAGAAGAGGGCCATCAGTCAATTTCTTTCAGGGTAATAAACAACCCAACTCTATTTAAAATATCCTGTTGTTATAATGACCTTGTAAAATGTCAAATTGCCTATTAATTAGGTTATGTGTAGCTAATATTCCAAAAATCATTAATGAGCTAATTTAAGCAATCTGGAAGGGAATAGGTTGTAATAGCTAGGATGATCTTAGTGAAGGAATATGCCCGTATGGGTCCTGTGCTTCTGCGTCAGTCACACAGGTGTGCAATGCATCCAGACAAAACCTGTTCTAGAAATTTATTGATGGTTAATTTTGTTTGTTGTTAAAGGTAATAAAATGAAACACCTCTGTGGTGACACTTACTGCTGGAAGGTACATTAGTGGGAACAGTCTGTGATTTTAGAGGGTTGAAGCTCATCTAAGTTTTCTGCTTTCAATTATACACTACTTATTTCTCTGTGGATTTTCTCCTCCCACGCTGTCATTAGTATCTGGAGGTGGTCACCCGCTGTGATGCTTCACTGTCCCCACTGCTCCTTGCATGTTGCATACATCTACATCCTGACATTTACTGTACACTGCAGTCCTATTTTGTTCTTATCTCAAAAAAACAGAATGTGAAGCTATTTTCAGTTCACTGGGCTCTGTTCACGTTCTCTCTGCCTTTCCATCTGCAATTTATGCTTATTTTTTCCTGGCAGAGGTTTTTGCAGCTTGACTTCTTTTTATTGTCTGCATTTCAGCCCTCTCTGCTTTTTTTAATTTCTTGCAGGACTGCAAAGGTGAATTCAAAGAGTGCTGTTGGGATGATGCATTTTAGGCCAACCCGGAAGTTGGCTACAAACTGGTAATTTGATTTAGTGCTATTACCTCTTCTACAAAATCTTTTCCTCTTAACATGTGTAAAAACATAAAAATTCACCAGTGGGTTTTTCCTGATGCATTTTATGTTGTAGAACTAAATATTAAAATGTATTGTCTTAGTGTAAACTCATTGACCTCAGCACGACAGAACCAGAAGTGCAAACATGCTAACTCATTTCTGGGTTTTAGGACTCCTGCTACAGCACTTTAAGCAAAGTCCTAAGCATTTTATTAAAATTCAGATCAATTAGTGACGTGTTTGAACAGTAACAAAGTTGCATTCTGCCCACATTTGTGAAACATGGGCATATATAGTTCCTCATTAATGCGGATTCCTTTGTAAGCACCTGCCTGTCAGGAAATAAATAGTTTTGCGACAGACTGGCACTTGTGTCACCTGCTGTTTGTCCCAGTATGGTAGAGAAATGTTTCCTGCTAAAGCCAGGTCGATTTTGGCGCTGCCGGACTCATTAGTACCATCCAGACTGTGCAGTCTGACTGGACACAGCTTGTGAAATGTATTACACAACATATCTCAGAATTTATTCATTCAGTTTAGAGGAGAAAGGAGCATCTCTCAGGTGATGAATTAAACATAGTGGCAGGTAAAAATATATTAGTCTTTACCAGGGGAGCATGGACAATATATTATCAAATGAAATCTACTTAAACCGAGATAGGTTTGTATTGGGAGCAGCACAGCTGAGGTGGAGCTGACAGCTACACTTTAATGTCTCCGTGAGGCATGTCTGCAGCATATATATGACATTGTTAATATGCCATTGTACATGTCTAGAAGTGCTGATGACAATCTTGGACCAAAATGGCCACAGTTTGGAGAAGTATTCAGTAATCTTCCCTTTGTCTAAAGCAGAGACATTGTGTTGCTTAATATGAAAGGATTATTTTAAGTTACCATCCAGTGTTTAGCTGATAAAGATCAGCATCATACTGCTGCCTCATTTGCCGCTCACACTCCATTTAAGTGGGTTTTTCCACCCTTGTCTTTGTGTAACATGCGTTGTCATAATCACAGCATCTAATTGATGATAGCTTCCAAGACAATGGAGCTAGTTCTCAGTAGCTAGTTTGGTAGCCTGCTGTCGTGTTTATGGTTGGTTTTATAATGACAACAGTCTGTAAAGTTTGGTTTTGTGACGTACATTGTCATTAATGTTGGTGTAATTCCTCCTGCTACCATGGGAGTTCTATTTAATGAGACGCCCCTATGGGTCATATGAGGGGGAAGGCACAAATGACCATATGGGTCATATAGGTTGGGGGGACTTGTTGAAATGTCTCCTGAGCATCCTGTCTTCTATTGATTGGCTCTTATAAAGTTGTCATAAACTTTGCTGAAGCGTTCTTGCTGGGAGACAATGAGTTAACTGGCAGCTTAGGGGGCAATTGATTATATTCTTAACTTTCAGTAACAAATGGGTACATGTGAATCTACAAACTCATCCCAGTGTTTTTCCTCTTTTGGTTCATTTCTCCTTCCTCTGATCCATGACAACAGTGAAACCACCAGAGCAGATGGCATCGATCTGAACGTGCATTATTTCATAATCACATTGAACAGGAGCACCGGCGTCTGACACCACATTCTCTGCCATGTTGGAATCTCCTCATCACACACATATGGGTAATTGGGGAGAATAAATTCACACATGCTTGAAAGAAAACGGCTGCAGTGATAATGAGATCTGCTCCATATTCATTTCAGGATCATTTGATTGTTTATTCCCATTTGTCAGAGATGGTGGCTCTGTTCTTTGTGTGTGAAGAGTCGTTCCATTACCTGTATATTAGATTTGGACCAGCCTGCTATAAATAGAAGCCACTTACCACAGACTCAGGCTGCAGGCGAGGCAGATGCAAAGCGAATGCAGCCATGTGGACACTGATGTTGGCAGAGTGTATACATCTGTAAATTTCATTAGACAAAGTGATACAAACTGGTTAAGGACTTGCTGCAATCGGGAGAGACTACATACTTTAACACTGTACCAATGTGGTGCCGTTTGAAAAAGCTGTGATGCTAATTGTGATTAGCATGTTTTGAAGCTGTTAATGTTGCTGTATAAGGATAGTATGCTGTATGGATTTCTGAATGGGCCTACCAGGTACAGGCTCAGTTGCTCAAGGGTTCAGGGGACTTGCAGGTTGAGGTCACCACAATGCAAGCTACAACTCAGGCCTGTGTTTTTATTTTTGGATCATTTCTGATTTTGATAAAATATATATATATATATATATATATATATTTATATATATAAATATATATAGTGAAAGGTTGTACTTTATGAACTGAATTTAAAGGATCATTCCAAATAAAACTGAGAAATTCTTTTTTAAAAGTCGAACACACCCTCAAGTAATTTCCTAAACAATTAGTCCGAATATTTGTTTTTAGTTCAAAATGACACATTTGCATTTTTAAGGTGTGTTTTACTGCAGTTCATTAAGTTACTGTATAGTTTGAGTTGGACACAAAGTTACTCAGGCTGCAGCCCCTATGCCCTCCCCCCAACACTTCTGCATTAAAAGTACCCAGCACCCTGCCTATACTACACCTTTAAAGCTAGATCTAGTGTTACCTACATGTTTTACTGCTTCCTCTGGGTTAGGCAGTTTATATGCTGTTTGGATGTCTGTTTAATTATATTTATAGATCCAGAGCCTCACATTGCTCAAGTATTACCTCTGCAGGGACATTTTTACTCAAGTTGGTTCCCATCACTCTGCTTTCTAGCAGCCAACATATAGCCTATCTAAGCAAATGTTTTCTCTAAAGCTACAGATCGGTTATAGTTTAACACCCCCTGTATAGCACCACTGGTAGATCTTTACAGGCCACTTTAATCCTCCTCTCTCAGAAGTCTCTCCCTGTCATTGGCTCATTTTTCCCATCTGATCCAGACGGGCGTATGAAAGGCAGTCGCTCTGCGGCCCTTCAGTGTGTTTTCAGGTGAGAAGGTTTCATTATGTTGATTTCCCAGGAGCCCCACATCTCCTCTGCACAGCCCTTTGTTGGCTTGTTTCTGTGCACTTTCTCAGACCTCCTCATTGCTCTGCAGCCCAGCACCAGAGCATATAGATCAACAAATGATTCTGCAGCTCCGTTTATTTTTCTCCTACTATAATACCTGTAATTTTTCTGTTGTAACACAAGCTACCTTTTTGATTCTCATATAATGTCATTTACTCTTGTATTCCTCACTGCTGTAAAGCTGCCGGCAGGCATTAATCATGAGTGTTTGTTTCTCATTCTGTCGGAAGGCTGTCATGGCTGCCTCTCCTGACAAAGCTGCTGGCTCGCAGTTTGTTACTGTGTCAGTTCGCAGACTGCATGCCTCGACCTAGCCCCAGAGACTCATGGAAAATTTGTCATCTGTAGTCGGTGAGGAAACGTTATCATTGTCTTTGTCTGCCTGTTTCTGAAATTTCAGCCTCACTAATTAAGAATCAATAATCCAGTCCACAATTACTATTTATATAATTATTTATCTATTTGGCCAAAGTGGTTATTAAAAAGCTCAGTCAGTCCTGAAACTAGAAAGTGATTAAAGTGTATGAAAGAAGATGTGTAATGAGATCACCACATTCTCTGATAAAGATCTAAACATTCATGGGATATATGTTATTTAAAGGTCTCACCTATCCCCATTCTGCAGATCCTGCAAACTGAAAAAGACTAGTGACATTTTGAAAACAAGTAAACAGTGTCTGTCAGGATTAAATGGTAATGCCTCTGTTTTACTTTGTCTCCTCTCCTGCATCTCTGGTCCTTGTTTCGGACAAGCCAATTTAGAAATGCCACGACCGTTTTGATTTAACCAACTTTACTTAGCAGGACCTCAACCTCATTTTCTCATGTTTGTCTTTATCCTTCTCAGTTGCTGTATTAACACAAGTGATTCTACATGAAGGCTTCTATTCACTTTTAAAGTGGTGTTATTACAAAACTGACATGCCAGACATTACACTTTTTATTGTACTGTCTGTAGAAATAACAGCCGCTGTTAGAAAGCACATTGCGGTGACATCAGATTCAGGTCATCGGGTCTAAATATAAATCCAAATCAGCCTAAACTCTGACTCTTATCAAAGCACAGGCAGAATAGTTTAGAGATAATATATTTTATTTTGTTGTTTGGGAATGAAAAATATGTCAACTGTCTGATTCCTTTATGGTGAAGTAATCAAAATGTTTGGTAAAACCATAATGAATTCTCAGCCAAACATTCAATTGCAAATGATTTTTCAATTAAAATGAAGACAAACAAGAACATTCAATTAATGAATAATGAGGTTTTGGGTCAACACACCAGTGAATAATCAGTTTTCCCTATATTAGTTTGCATGTTCATTTTCCAGATAATTGAGTGGAAAATAAGACTTTTTTTTACATTGTTGAAATCCTGCTGGATGCGAGGGAGGCTGGAGGCAATAGAACAGGACTCCAACTACAGTATATGATTTTTAATACTGCAAGTAGAGGGGCTGAGGGGCACATTTAAAAATAACAGTGGAAGATAAGACTAAAGATGGAGGGGGGGAAAGGAAAAAGCATCTATCTCTCCATTTAACTTCTCTTTAATTTGTCTAGCTTTTGTTTGGAGTCCAAGGACTTTTACATGCACTTATCTTTTTGTGCTGTCTAACATCTCGCCTTTTTACTTTGTTTTGTAATTTCACTCACTGATGTACAGTGTATTCGGAGTGCCAGGGCTTTGTGGACTTTGTGGTTAGAAAGCTTTAGCTGGCAGAGAATTCAGTTAATTACTGTCTGAATACTGATGGAACACGGTGAATGGTGTTGTACTTCTCTCCGGCTTGTTCCAACGTTGCATTGCTTTGCCAGTTGAAACAATGACACTAACTGCTCCTGTTGTGTTTGCCAAATGGAATCAAAAGTGGAAACTTGTGTTTTCTAAATGCCGCAGAGCTGAATGTCTCATCAAAGGACAATAAAACAGATTCCATATGCAAATAAAACAGACGCACACTGCTGAGGGGAATCAACATTATCACAAGGGTCATTGCTGCCTCACTTTAGGAAGGTCTCACAAAGTCTGCTGGTAATTTTGCTGTGATTGTTACATCGTCTCTGGGATTTCTTCAGAGTGAAAATGAAGTCAATAGATGCAGAAATGCTTTCAGGGTGAAGAGAACCCACATCCGAGACAGTAAAACAGTCCTTCTGGAAACACAAACAAGGACGAACAGGATGTGATTTGGACAGTCTGGGGACAAATGAACAACAACACTGAGGTTTTCTGCAGCGGCTCCTCTCTGCCTGACCTGCACTGGCACGGGTCAGTGGACGAGACTGTTTTGTGGTCACAGTGAGAAGACAATAAAAACAGAGTTAGGAGACGTGAGGGGAAGCTCAGAGACGCTAATTGGTTTTGCTGCTAAAGGTGGAAAACAGAGCAACTGGTGCAGGATCCACAGCTGCAGGTGACTGACAGTTCAGAGGTAAGAGACAGAGGCCAGGCAGTGGCCGAGGACCGGTGGAAGGTGGCCAGGAAGGTGTAGAGGTCTGGGGACAGGGGTGCAGGGTGATATTGAGATGAGCCTGTGGCTGGAGCCAGGAAAGGGTCATGATTCATGATGAGTTTTGGGTTGAAGCTTTATTCTCTGAATCCAAAATACTCCCAGGTCAATAGGAGTCTGCACCTCTACAATGATTTTTAACTTTCCCCTTTTGAAGAATTGTTTTGATCCAATTATCAGAGTAGTTTGATCACTTTGAGCTGCACTTTTGTTTATCTATGAAATGATACATCCTCGCAATTTTTTTGTGATTTGTGAATTTCTTTGCCAAGGATTAGGTCTTTATAAAGATAAATGAAACCGTATTTACTCATGTCTGTCTCATATTGAAGACAGTCCAACTACTGTGCAGTAGAGGTTTGTCACCACTTCCGGCCGTTTTTCTCATCAAACTCTGCTCCATTTTTCACACAGAGATTGCAAACAAAATATTGTTTGTCACAAGAGCTCATAATTCACTGGCAGTGGCCCAGAGGTGCAGGGTGCAAAGGGAAGCTTCACACAGAATATGCCAGGGAAATGCCAAATCATTTAATAATTGGAGGCATTTTGTGGCCAGTTTAATTTCTTACAGCTTTGTTTAAACTTTCAAGGTCAATCTGCACCAGAGACGGTTAATTTGTGTCCCTCAGATGGCAGCTCGACATCAGTCATGTTTGGGATAATGACTTCAGGGACTAGATTCACTGACACTGATGAGTGAAGAGGGAATGGACAGAGGATTCAGCCTGGAGAGGATGGAAAGGTCAGAAGACAAATATAACCCCAGGCTGAGAGCAGTTTGAGTCTTAGGAAAAAGCCATCGAACTTTAAATTTGCTACACTTAAAGGCCTTTCTCAACAAGCAGCTGGAATGACCTTCAGCTGGTCTGAGGATTTTCACTTCTTTGCTATATTTGACCTGCAGAAGAACTTTCTTTCATCTTGCTGTTTAAGCTGTAGTGGCATCTGAACTGGGGAAGTGTTGTCAGCTCTGCTGGTTCATCTTCAAGCTTCAGCTGCTCTGCTTATTGTGTTTCTCCACTGGAAGGGCTGAAAGATCCCAGAACAGCAGTGCTGTGAACTGAAACATGCTGTGACAGTACAATACACAGTCTCTCAGCGTGAAGAGCAGGGGTCAGACACTCTGAGGAGCAAACTAGTTCTAGACCCAACATGGTGCTTTTACATGAAAACTGGCTTATGGCATCATGCTAAGGATCACTCAGTCGGCCAGTCTGACCATTAGTTTGGTACAAACTCCGCAACTACTGGATGTGTCCCTACTTTGGTGATCCATTGCCTTCCTGTAGCACCACCAGCAAGTCAGCATTTCAATTTGTCTGAGCTTGCAGTCGGCTTTACTTTTGTTGTCATCACTTATCTTAAAATATGGCCTAACCCCTGGCTCACCCAGCGTGAGGTAACGCTGCCATTAATTGGTATCGGTGGACAGGTTTTATGAGTATGCGTAGGGTATAGATGGTGGTATCAGCAGCGGTGCATCCCTAGTTGTAAGCTCTGTCTGTGCACTCGTGGTTAGAAACACCTGTCAAACGACTGCGCAGCTCACATGCAATGGTTAGAGACACCTTTTTCAACACCTGTCAAATGACTGCGCAGCTCACATGCATTATTATCATACAGTTTATCCAGTTGTGCAGTGATGGCGTTTCTTGATGGGACCCTATACTCCAGATGAACAAATACCATCAAACTTCAAAAACCCTCCCCCCTCGACAAATCTAATGGGTAGCATGTCCCTTGCCATCATCTTTGTGATGAGTGCTGTTGATTGCTCTGCACTTCGGTCATCAGACTTCCTTCCTCAGGTGACAAAGCTTTGCCGCTGACTGTTGATCTGCGGACCACACCCCACTTTCTCCTGGATACCTAGCTGTGCATAGTTTTTGTCGATTTATGTTATGCTAACTTCAAATGCACCTCATTTTTTTTTTATTTTCTCAAAGAAGCTCCACACAGAACATTGTGATGGTTGTTGTCTGTGCATGTTTCTGCTGTTTGTATTTGGTGCTGTAGTAAAATAATATACTGACTTCACTGTTTCCAGGAGCTGGCAAAAGAAGGGGAAAACAGTGGCTCTTTGATTTTAAAGACAAAACCTTAGTTGCGTTAAATATTTGATTTTTCTTTTTAATTTAAAGACTATTCGAAAATCATTGCCCATCCCTAGTTGAATTTTGCCTTGTGATCTAGTCTTGCAGCTACTTGGCATTCAGTAAAACACTGCAAACGGAGGTACTGAGATGCAGACGCCTCTGTCTTCTGATGGTCACTCTGTTTACAAGACAGGCTGAGTCACTCCTCTCCACAGAAAATTGACTTTTCCTGTGGTTATAAGACAAACTGACAGCGAACACAGAGCCGTGATTACTCTGGCACTCAGCTGTTTCACAGGACGAACTTGCAGCTTACTGAAAAAGCAAACCAGCTCGTGAAAATACACAAGAGTCCCATCGGAGAGGAAAGGATGCTGGAGAAGAGTGAACAAGGGATGAGAGGACAAAGATTTAAAGCAAAGGTTGAGGATGAGAGAGAGTGTGAGGGAGGCTAATGAGCTGCGGCATCACAGCAGGAGAGCAGGATGTTGTTTATTCCACTCACTGTTAGCGACTTTGGCTAAAGAATGACATGGTCCCTTTTTAAAGGCTACAGCTTTAAGTAAAGGTTTCCATTAATGGCCCTCTCCTCATTGACAGACATTTATTAATGAGAACCTTTACTACAGAAATTTACTGACTCTCACTAATGACTTTTTAATGATGTTTGAACTTGCCACCTCAGTACTTACTACCTTTACTGTCTGTCTTTTCATTTGTCTTTGGTCTAGTTGATATTTATAATACAGTTTTCAGTCAAAAGCCTGCTACCTCTTCAGCAGTTTTTTAAATTCATATGGTGTTTACTTGTTAAATTAAGCAAGTCCTCAAAATTATACAAGAAGGCTCTTGTCCTTCTTGACGCATTTTCTGTGACGCTATGGTTCAAGCAGCTATAACTTGTATTTTCTTGATAATATTCTCACAAATGGCTGAATGAAAACGATGTGAAAGGGATTGTGATTCATTTATATGACGAGTGATGATCACCTGACTCTGTGTTTATGGAGCTTTATACAGGAGCATCTTTCATGAACTGAAACCTGACTGTTTTGGTTTTCTCTCGTCGTTCTAGTAGCATCATTTTGTGCCACAGCAAGCAGCTGTTTTCACTGAAAAATCTGAAAAACAGTACTGAAGCCTTTAGGCCAGTGGCTTTTGAAGGCAGCATGTTGAAGCTACTTATCAAACATATGCTCGATTAGAAGTAGCTATAGACTATGTTGAGCAAGAGCCATTTTGTTTACAATTTGTATAGCCGCAATCTTCCTCTTTCTATTTTTAAATGGCGAATACAGATACCGCTGGCTGTAGTCTGCGCGGTTTGTACAAGTGCTACTGTTTGGTCCAGATGAATGCGATGCAACATTTGGCCTTTGTCGCTGCTAGTTCTTTGAGGTTGGCTTGGTGCCTTTGCCCTTAGAGCTTTACGTTTCCTCCAGAAGTTTAAAAACAAACATAAGAGAGTTATTGTTGGACTTGCAGTTTGCCAGGTGTCATGTTTGTCTTCAATTGAGTCTCACTGTTGCTTTTTGTCACTTCTGGGTGTGTAAATAAGCAACCGTTTCCCACACCAACTTACAAGGTGTTGATATGTCAGCATTATGTTCACAACTTGTTTATGCCGCCAACATGCTGCCAAAAAATTGAGGTTTGTGTTAAAAATGGCTACTTCATTAAGGGTAGTGGAGCTTTGCTGTCATTACAGTAATAGATGTGGTTAAGATTAGGGGACTGAACGTGGAAGCAAACGGCAGGGTCCTGTGTTAAGTCTGATGTTTAGATCACCATCCGTCCACCAGCCTCCTCCTTACTACTGTACCTTCCAACCTAATTGATTAAGGGACGGCACAGAGACGGCACAGCTGTTCTTAGAAAGGAATCAGGGAAACATTGAGACCTTATATGTTCGGTTTCATTTGTGGACAAGTACAGCAAATATCATTAGTTTGAAACTTGGCTTGTACTGATACAGATGGAATGATCATAATGTGATTAGTGGAAAGGGGCTTTGTTCCTTTTCCTCCTTGGAGAAATAAAGTTCATTCTCCCTGCATTGTGTAATGACCTGAGATGTTAAACTGCTTCCGTCCTCTGGTTTACTGGACCACTGGACTGAAGCCCGGTGTGAAAAATAGGCTGTCCTTAATTAGATTTTTTTTACTCAAGTCTCCTGAGGGTTAGTTTTTCATTGTTGTGGGTCATACCTGCAGAAAGCATCATGAATACGAGGTTGGGCTCATTTACCAGACCCCTCTGGTTTTGGACCTTTTGTTGTTGTAGAATTATATTTAAAGGATTGCCAAATTAGTTTGCAGAGAGACTGCACCCTAGCTGTTCTTAGAAAGGAATTAGGGAAACATTGAGTCCTTATATGTTCGGTTTCATTTGTGGACAAGTACAGCAAATATCATTAGTTTGAAACTTGGCTTGTACTGATACAGATGGAATGATCATAATGTGATTAGTGGAAAGGGGCTTTGTTCCTTTTCCTCCTTGGAGAAATAAAGTTCATTCTCCCTGCATTGTGTAATGACCTGAGATGTTAAACTGCTTCCGTCCTCTGGTTTACTGGACCACTGGACTGAAGCCCGGTGTGAAAAATAGGCTGTCCTTAATTAGATTTTTTTTACTCAAGTCTCCTGAGGGTTAGTTTTTCATTGTTGTGGGTCATACCTGCAGAAAGCATCATGAATACGAGGTTGGGCTCATTTACCAGACCCCTCTGGTTTTGGACCTTTTGTTGTTGTAGAATTATATTTAAAGGATTGCATTTTATGCAGTCACTCAATAACCCACAATGGCAAAATGAAAAGTGTTTAGAAATGTTTGCAAATTTCTTAAAACTCGAAAACTGAAATTGCTCCCAATTTAAAATCTACAACTGTAGTTGTCTGCCTACTCTCTGAAGCCACTGTGCATGGATTGTGTGATTTTGTTAGGGTGGTGTTGGCTTTTACTTTCTGTTGCTTTTCCCTCTTTCTTGGTCTTTTATTTTTTTGGAGGTACTTTTAAATGCAGCCCGTGATTCTTCATCTATATGTCTGTCTGTGTCTGACAGGAGTGAAGTCATTAGGTGTTATAGGATCGATGAGGCTATTCTGATCTCTGGCAGTCTACACAAGCGTGTTATCAGACACTGGGTACCTTGCTTTGCTTTTAGTGCTAAATGATGAGATCTTTGGAGAGGGATGGTATTGCCCATGGAACAGTCCTTTAGATTTCGGTGCTGATCTGGATTATCGTTCTGATCTGGGAGTTTTTGACAGGATTCTTCACCGTTGTGAGATGGGGCCAATTTTATTATTGGAAGTATCACCTTTAGGTGTAATGGCATTATGGGGACAGTGAGCTGCCTGCATGGTGAATGCAGGAGTGTTGTCATTCTGACAGACTGGAATAAATAGATTTTGCTGTACCAATGTTTATTTTTATTACTCCACTGGAGAAATCATTTGTGCAGCCTGGAGAATCTGTGTTTCTGAGATTATTCTGAGGTTATGAAAAGATGTATCCAAAGCGCAAAAATCCCACATGCAAACATCTCATCCTTTGTGCTTTGAATTTTGATTTTGGTTGTATGCACCCAACTCCCCCTATTTGTTCTGTTCCTATGAAAAGGTGTACTGAATGTCAACGGTTCCTTAAAGTGTACACTGTACACTCATTATCTAGCTGATTCATTTGTCAAAGTAACAAGACATCACAAGCTACAAATCCTGCATTTAAGCTCCTAGATTTGAGAAGCATATTTTATTTTTTGCTCCCTGCCTACTTGCTTGTTGCTTGATCTTTGTTTTACTGTTCCACTTGAGCGAGTTGTTTTGCATAAGTGCATCGATTAGACACCTAGAGTTAAATGTATAGATGGTGTGTGCACAACAGACAAAGCGAGCCAGGGGAAAGCTGCACTCAGCGCAGCCACAGAGGGGCTGGCGACGGGTAGACTGCTTCTCCCTGCTCGGCTGCTTTAATGAGAGACGGCAAACTCATTCAGCAGTGCGAACAAATTACTGGGACAAACCGCAGCAGGCGCGCGCGCGCACACACACACACACACACACACACACAAATAACCCTCCCGGCTCGAAAATCGAACACTCTGCTGAGGTCGTGAAACTACGCACATATAAAAACTGGAGGCTTCATTGATGTAGAGATAAAAGTGCTGCTTTGCCTCAGAGTTGTGACTGGTCGTAATAAAGAGGACAAGCACACAGGGGACGCCAAGTGTCCATCGCTGGTTTCTCCTCTAATGTCCACCCTGTCAATTCACCGTTCATGTCTGTCACTCTTGGGTGAAACTCAGTTTTTACGGTTTATTGGACTGAATAGGTTTCTCACCAACAAATCAAAATGAAGCTACACAGCAGGGGTGATTGAAACGCTCAGCCCCCACTGTTGCTCTGTAATGTGGTCATTCTGACGTTCAAAACATTGCTTGTACTTCCTGCCCTTGAGATTGCACCCACCTGCTACACACATCTGAAAATCAAAGTGAGGAGAATGTCCTCCTGTAAAAATGACTGCATTGTTTGTGCCAGCAGGTTATTACAACCAACAGTTAGGTGTTCTAGTTTGGGTGGCCCTAGTAATTATGACACAAGCAAAGGCATAAGTTAGGTGACACCATATATAGACCCAAGTCCATGTTGGGAGGAGGTTAGGGTTACATGAAACACAGGGTTTTCCCCCAGGTGAGCGGGGTTCGAATTCAGTGTGTGATGTGTGTTAAACCTAACCAAGTGGTCTGTGTGACATAACGTAATGAAACGTGACTATTTCATAAAAAGGCCACTGGTAACAAGTGGCGAAAGGAGATTAAAGAGGTTGCTGGGGATATTAAACGCCATCTGGCTACCCACTACTCACTAGTTCGCCTGTTTAAACTTGCATTGCAAACTATTCAAACCGACCCACCCGAGATCATTTGCTAGATCAGGTCACGCTAAGAGGAAAGGATTTTGTAGAAGGGGTACTAAATCAAATTACAAGTTCGAAGCTGTGGTGGTGACGTTGAAGTCATGGGACCGTGGTGTAGGTTATTTTATTTTATTTTTTATTTTTTTGATTGGACACACTATGTTCTCTACAAAGTAAGAATTCTGCAACCATAGTAACAGGAAATAAGTGCAGAGCCTGCAGTCACCTCCCTCGCAGTGATTGTCTGGAGCATAGAGACAGTAGAAAGTGACAACAAGCCAAAAGATAAAACACAATTCTTCACATCCAAAGATGAATGAATTGTCTATCCATTACCCTCAACTCATGTCAGCCTTACAGTCTTTGTCAGTGCTGCTGATTAGTGTGGTCAGAAAGGTTGTGCGTTGAATGATGGTTGTGATGTGCTTCTGAGCCTCCCAGCGGATTTTGACAAATGGCTCCATGCGTGCACCGCCGCAAACTGTGGCGGCGTGAAATGAGCTTTAATTACTGCCAGTTATTACAGCTCTGATGTTTGTGCTTTGTCTCGCTCCAGCAGATGTCGACTCGTGTAGTTTGTAGATGAGCTGAATATGTTGTTGAAGGCGAAATATCTGTGCAGGAACAGAAGCATCACTTAGTGTATAAAAAAATGCTCCAAGCCATGTTTCTCATGGCTTTACTTGGTGGTTATCAGTATTCATTCGGTGTGACCTGCAGCTGTAAGAAACTGTTATCACATTCAAACATCTCCTGACTGAAGGTGCAGGCAGATGTGTGTGTTATGAAATCCTTACTATGTGTGGTTTTACTTTCCTGCCTGAGCATAATTTGACATTTTGAAACATTTTAGGTACAGAATTCATGTGGAATCTGCAGTTAAAACCAAAAATAACAAGCTTTCTGCATATGGAAGAGAGTACAAGAGTGCTGCTTCTTGTCAAAGTTAGGTGTGAGGGGATGATACATGATGTCTGATGGCAGTTTTTTGGCAGCCCACCCCCACCACCACCTCTCCCACATCCTATTTTTCTGGAGATTTTATTGTTTAACCCATTTACAGCTACACCTGCATATCAACTTTTCTTTCTCTTGGGATTAGGACAGTGCAACACCCCCCAGACTAAGTTTGACAGAAGGTTAGCCATCATATTTTATTCTGGGTGTTTAATCTAAGCCCACATGGGGCCCGTTGTATTTATCTGGGGGACCAAGCTACAGTGAACGTGTATGGGAAAAGACATAGCTAGAGCACAGCAGCCCACTGGGGAGTGAGATCTATCCTGCTTCGTGGACCCAGAGGAGCCACTGTTAGCAGGCAACGAGGAAGAGTTTCCCTCGCCAACATATGGGATGCAGACCACCGAGGTGACTTTGACTTGTTAACAGCACACCCCGGACCCTCCGACTGCTACGCCAGCCAGTCCTGTGGCTGGAGGATTGGAGTTGAATCAAAAACCCCACCTGACTCTGTGCCAGACTCTGGTGGTGCTGCTGCTGAGGTAGCGTGCACGGACATAGTGGAGGAATTTTTAAGAACCGATGTGCTACGGAATATTAAACAGACTTTGGTGGAGATACTTAAATTGGTAATCACAGCTCACATACAAACGTTGTGCAGAGGGTGTACTACCAGCACTGAACTGTCTAAACACACCTGTTCAGATCCTCTCCCTAAACGGTATTTTAATGTAACAGTCTTTGCACAAGTACAGAGATACCCTGCCTTATTACAGACGGGCTATCTCACACATCATACATGCTGACAGCTGGCCTGCGGTGAGACTGTGCCTTCAGGATCTTCTGCTGATGTATGAAATCCTGGTCTCTCGCAGCTCTATTTAAACACCAGGACCCAAGTGGGATTAGATTAAATACTTTTCATAAATTACGATGGCTAGCCTTCTGTCAAGCCTACTCTGGGGGGTGATATGCAGGTAGCCTTCTAATCCCCCAATAAAACTATAAAGCGATAAACTCTGGAAAACTGGGTGGGGGCAAGGTACAAAAAAAATTGTGATGTCAGACATCATAAACCTTCCCTTCATACCTCACTTTGACAGGAGTGCCACTCTTATGGATTCTTGAAATTTTTTCACAGTGAGGAAAGAAAAGTTTCCACAGGTGTTTTCAGTTACTGCAGGTTCAGGGAAGGGAGGGTGATGTCGGTCTGTACACACCCACACAATCCTGAGGGGAAGTCTCATCGAGCTGCACAAGTGAAAACTGTGTGGGTGGACTGTGGGCGTTTAGAGGCTTTAATGGTAGACAGAAGAATCAATTTAAAGGAGCTGCTATTTGGATAAAGAACAGGCCACATGACTCTGTCTCTCTCTCTGTCTGAGCTCAGATTTATTTTTTGTCCTTATCCAAAACGAACAAGTGCCCTCAGAATCCAGAGTCGCCCTCTCACCCGTGTAGCACACAACCGGAGGTAGTCTGTGACTGACACGTCCTCAGCTGCTGGAAATACTCCATTTGATTTATGTACAGGGTGGCATGTCAGGGTAGGGTGCGCAGGAGGCAGGACATGACACAGTCACGTAGCCAGTTTGTTCATAAACAACCGAGTCTCTTTCCTTGTCTGACAGTTCTGCTTCATTTTTGGAATTCTGTGTGGAATGGATTAGATTTGGCTTTGTGTTGTTCCAGTGCAAACAAAAGAAATAAACATGAGAATAGCAAAGAATTTGTGAGAAGTGGCGCGTTATCTAATATTTTTGGCTGTGACTGTATATACACTCACCGGCCACTTTATTAGGTACACCTGTGCAGTTCCTAATATTCTGATCTTTTCTGAGGACAAAAATATAGAGAATGAAATGTAGTCCAGTACAACACCCCACTTAACTATGTCCTCAATAATAAACATATAATTGAATTCATTCATCTGACAATTTCAACAAAAACTGAGCTTCATAAACACAGATGTTAAGGTGGACGTGTTGCATTGAATTGCATACACTGGTACAGGTGTACCTAATAAAGTGTGTAATATGGGCCCAGACCAGTGAGAGACCGGTAGAGCCTTAAATTGAATTCTGTATTTAATAGGAAGCAAGTGTAATACTTTGTTCTAACAAATGCATGATTCTACTTTTGATGTCTTAACACATATTTCAGTACTGACACTTTTGTGCTTTAACTGAAGCAGGAGTCTGATGAAAGTACATTGACCTCTCCTGCAGTTATATTTCACTGAGATCTAAAATATATGAGGGCGTCTTCCAGACGCTATGCAGCACCAACATGCAGCCAATAAGGCAGTGCTGTTCCACACAAGTCGGACCTCCACTGCCTCCTAGTGGCCACACCAGGACAAGCTGTTTCATTCACACCTAGTCTCTCGGGCTTTTTCATTCATTCACACCTAGTCTCTCGGGCTTTAGATTTCATGGCAGGTGCTTTGCCTTTACAAAATACAGAGTCCCCTCCTGTGAATTCGCTGACTGGGGTGTGGCCAGAGGTTAATGTCTGACCTTATGACCACAGTTTGTCTTTTCTGTGTTTTTGATTGCTCTGTAGCTGAGGCACTGTACAAAGAAACTTGCCTTGTCTATTCTGAGCAGCTGAAATGTGGCGTCTGTCTGCTACTTTAATTCTTTTTTTCTTGCATAACCATTGCCGTGCACTCCTGCCTTATCTCTCCGTTTAATGTTATGCAAACTACCTGCTGTGGTTCATCTTGTTTCACCGAACGAATAGCAGATACAGATCTGCTGCAGCTGCGTCTTCTCTCCTCATTGACCCACAGCAAACAAATGATCACCAGCTGGATCAGGAATATTCACTGGAACTCTAAGTCAGTTTACACTGGATCTGTTCTCACAACAAAGTTCTGCTTCTACTGAGTAGCAGTGTTTTGGTAGAAATGCATTAAAAGTAGCTGAAATAGCAGTCTGTATGTCGTCTAATGTCCTGTGGGGAACCCAGACAAAAGAAGTAACTCATTATTCTCATAAACCTGTTGGAAGTCAGTTTTGCCAGCGCAGAGGAAACTTGACTGCCCCTCCACCCCCCTTGCTACCATATTATTGATGTTTCCTGTAATTGTACGTAATAAATGTGCATGCTCAAATTACCCATGTAGATAATCTGTCATTTGCTCCAGGAAGAAAGACATGTTGTTTAGATTTTGTAGATTTATATTGTGTTAAATCTTCATATTCTCCTGTGCACTCAGAAGACAATGGCTTAAATTAATAATCACGGCTCATAATCCAATTATTTATGAGTGATTAGTGCAGATATTTTCTCTTTCTCTCTCTCTCTTCCATGTTACACTGAGGTCTGCAGATTTGATTCCTCTCTGGTGTAATTTTTCCCGAGTGGTGGTCCTCCGGCGCCACCTGCTGCTAAATCATCAGTTTTAGATGCAGCAACACACAGTATAAACTCTGCTAAGAAAAACAAACCTGTAATATGTTGTAAAAAAAAATGGCCTGCACTTCCACTGTTGTATAAAGCAGTTAAGAACTAAAAAGCAGAGACTGAGCAGATGTCAGACTGTAGTTTACCCTCAATTTACTTTGCTTGGATCAGAGCTGGTTTTACAACCCAAAATCAGAAAAAGTTGGGACGGTATGTAAAATCTAACTTAAAATAGTGATGTGTAAAGCGTTTACCACGGTGTGATGTTGCCGTTCTTTTTCACAGCACTTAAAAGGCGCATAGGGACTGAGGAAGTGATTAAGTGTGTCAGGTGTCATTTTGCCCCATTCTTCCTGTAAACAAGTCTTAAAGTGCAACAGTCCTGGGTCTTTGTTGATGCAATTTGCATTTCAAAACGTGCCACACGTTATTGGGGACAGGTCGGGACTGACCTGCCTGCAGTACCCAGCACTCACAACCTTTTCCTCCACAGCCAGGCCTTGGTAATGTGGCAGTATGAGGTTTTGCATTGTCTTGTTGAAATATGTCCCTGGAAAAGACATCATCTTGAACGTAGCATATGTTGCTCCAAGATCTCTCTGCATTGTTCAGCATTAATGGAGCCATTACAGATGTGTAAGTTACCTTTGCCAAGAGCACAGACACAGCCCCAGACCATGACTGACCCTAGCTTTTGGAGTTGTTGCTGCTAACAGTCTGGATGGTCCTTTTCGTCTTTGGTCCGGAGCACATGGCATTCGTTCCTTCCAAAAAAAGACCTGAAATACTGATTCACCTGACCACAGTACATATTTCCACTGTGTGACGGTCCATCCCAGATGCCTCCGAACCCAGAGCAGTTGACTTCTGGACACTGTTGACATAGAACTTCCTTTTGGCACAGCAGCATTTATTGATGTAACTGTGTATTGTAGTGCCTGACACAGGTGTGCCAAAATCATCCTGATCCCATGTGGTTATATCGCTTATAGAGTGATGATTCTTGATGCAGTGCCGTCTGAGGGATCAGAGAGCTCAGTCATCCAGCTTGGGCTTGGCCCTCGCCCTTTTCATACTGAAATCACTCCAGATTCCTTGAATCTCTTTATGATGTTTTGCACCGTAGAAGGTGACTGATCCAAATCCCTTCCTATCTTTCTTTGAAGACCATTGGTTTTAAACATTTCAATATTTTTTAACATTTGTTGTCAGACGGTCCTCGGCCCATCTTTGCTTCTAAAGGGCTTGGCCTTTCTTGGATGCCACTTTTATACCATATCATGATGCAGTCACCTGCTGGCATAATCTGCTTCTAATGGAATCATTTCATTGTTTTAACCAAGACATATCCAAGTCAAATCTCAGGTCTTTGAAAGCCATGTCTGAATTCTTTGAAGTTCCAGTCAGGGTGCATATCTTTCATTAGAGCAGGATGTGCAGTATTGTGAATGTCTTCCTCTTAGAGCTTTGTAAAGTGTTTTCTATAGAGCTGAGCTCAAGTCCAGTTTAGCATTCAATAATAACCCTGGTGACAATGGCATATCGTTTATAATGCACATTTCTCACTCCAAATGCGTTTACAGTCTAATTAACTTACTACACTTGCTTGCGGTCTGCCAGAGGCCTACGTGTTTGCAGTTACGAAATCTGATAGTTGTTACCTGCAACAGTTCAGTGCACTTTCTACCACACTTGCTCTCGGTTCATGTGTGCCCACTGGCAGAAGATCCTAAACGGAGGTGTATTCAAATTAACACAGCTGCGTCCGTGCTCGTTTACATCATCACTTTTGGTAAATATGCTGCTAAACTGAAACTGTGGTACTGCAATATTCTGTGCAGCAAAAGGTAACTGGCAACAGGTTTAGTAAATATCCCCCTGGAACTGCCAAAACAGCTGAGAGGGACATGGCTACAGACAAAGGTGGTGGACTGCAACCAAGACTATCAACCTTGAAAAGTTACAATTTGTCAGCTTCTTCTGGAATTTGCAGAGGTTAACAGGTTGGCGTTAATTCCTTCAGCAGTCCTCTATCTTTTTCTGTTGCTTGCCTTGAACCAACTCACAAAAATGACCACAGATGGCAGCTGAGGAGTATTTCCTTTGACAAAGCAGGAAGCTGAAGTAAAACAAGTAACTCGGAAATGCTGTCTTATATTTTATTGTGATGGGGAGTCATAAAAATGGAGCAAAACAAAAATAAAAACTATACAAAAAGACATTGGATTTACAAAGGATGTGTAGAGGACAAACAATATGCAGCCTTCAACAGTACAATGGAACAAGTTGGCACAGAACAGAAAATGATGCACAACGATCTAAATTTGACTTCAAAATAAAATGGGAGGAGTAACAACTTCATAACAAGATCCTTCATTAAAGCGGCGACACCTCATGCTTTTAAAATCACAAAGTTTATAATTCAGTAGCTTCATTACGACGTAAAGAGTGGATGCACATGTAACCGTTTCTATTTCTCAATTCATTCCCGTGGTTTTTTCTTTTTTTCAGTTTAAAACAGAATTCATGTTTGCAGAATACATGTTTTGTCTTTTTATTTTTATAGTTTTTGTTAAAACAAACTTCAGCTCCCAGAACCACCATTTGGGATTTTTTTTGTCTGTCGAGATTATTTTTCATACTAAAATATATTATTGTATCAATTCAAACTACATTAATGTACACTACAATGTGTAATAAATAACCATAAAAGAAAATATAAAAATAAGACACATAAATATAAAAAAGTCTTCTAAAAACTAAACTGGTACATTTTTTTAAATCTGTGAAAAGGGTTCTAATACTGCCATTGTTGGGAGGAGAAAAACAGGAGACACGTAAGAACAAAAAAACAGACTAACGCTATAAACACTGTTCGGTAAAAACCAACTGAAAACACAGAGACAGAAACCACATTCACTAACGTTTGTTACTAGAAGTGCGGGACAACGTTCGGGACAGTGAGCCACAATATTTCTCTCTAAGTCAAGTGCACAAATCTGACTCGGTTTACTTTCTCCCTGCCCGTTTGAGAAGGTTTTTAGTTTCAAATATTTCAATTTGAATTCTGGGGAAGAAGATTAGGGCCACTGCATAAAATTTATGTGACTTCTGTTTTTAAACTCGGAATTTCTCAGAAAAAAGTCAGAAGTCAAATTTTATGCAGTGGCCCTAATCTTCCTACGTAGAATTTACAGAACATCTGGTTTAAGTATTTATGTAAAGACCCACTGACTCTGTTAAAATTTTAACCTTAGTGGGAGGCCGGTTTTATCCACAGGTCAGCTCAGTCTATTTCTCACTGGTTTTCAACATAGTTCCCACACATTCATCCTTCCAAATCAAATTTCTGACCTGGAATTTGACCATTTCTGTCACTACCTGTCAAATCAGAACAGTCAACGAATTCTTGTGAAACACGATGGTATTTAACGACCAAAAGCATCATTTTCTATAATTATACTGTATAGAGGTGAAGCGATCAAGTCCATTAGTTGACAGAACAGTTGATAAGCGATTCATATCAGGAAAAAAAAAAAAACTACATTGAATTGTTTGTAATTTTTTGCGCAAAATGCTAATCAATTTATCGGTTGGTAAGCAACATAATTTTTAGTATAGCCCTAATACTGTTTCCTAACTTTCATGTGTGGCTCAAATACTGTTAAATACCTGCATTAATTTCCCAGGAACTCTTTTAAATACCGCTGCTGTTCTGTGAGAGTAAACAAACATTAGTCAACACGAGGCTTGTGTAAGTAAGAGAGGGACGTAACAATGGCTACATGTGTGAAGAAGAAATGATAATACTGTTCAATGGCACTTTAAACAGTACACAGGTCTTGCATAAGGCTGGAGGCATTGGGGTGGAGCAGGAAACAGCCCTGTTCTTTCACATACAGCATGACTTCATACCTAAGCTAATAACACTGAACAAGGACAGAACTAGAGTCGATCGAAATAAGGAGAAGCTTGGTAAGAACTGCCGCTTGTTGGGTGGAGTCTGCTTCACCTGGAGACTGCACCTGTTTACGCTAGGCCGGGTTGCAAAACGTAGGCGCCTGATGCTGGCTTTGAGGTCGTGACTCTACCTTCCCTGATAGGACAGATTTGGTTATGGCATTCAGAAGCCAGGTTCTCACCCTGGACTCCCCGTCCCACCCACAACCCTCCCCAAGAATACTTTATTTTCCTTAAGGCTAACAGTCAAACTGAAAACCAAAGTAAAGCTAGCTAGCCAAGACTAACACTAACACAACAACATCTCGGTCGCTAGTGTACATATATAACACTGAAGGGCATACGATGCATGAGGCATGTATCCATAGGTAAACCAGGAATACACTGTAGTGCAGAGGTTTTTGTTCGTAGAACTCAATAAAATACTGATTTAGCAAACTTCATTGGCAATAAAAAGGTATAGAAATTTTCTCATCTTTATAGGTTGAAATGTCTCAAACAAGAACAAGATTAGTAACACTGACAAATAAAAACAAACCAACCTGGGATGTCCTGGTAACAATGGGTAAGTTTTGCTTTAAAATCTGTATTTCTATAAACAATTTTAACACTGATATTTAATTTCCACATGAAAAAGTCACTGTTTTGTTTTTTCTTTTGTCAAGTTCAGGCACACCTGGATTTTGTACACAGTAGTGGACCGTTAAACTCAGGGAACCGCCAGGACTTTCTTCTGATGGCAAGATGTGGTTTCGTCATAATGAATTCGACTTCAGTGACCAACACATTCAAACTGTCCTGAGGAGGTTCTCCTAACTTTTATTTGGCGTTTGTCACCACTTCCTCTGTGGGTTCGCTGCTGTCGGACCCCTCCCTGATGCTTTTGTCTGTATTTGCTTCACAGTCTTTCATTTCCTCCGTTTCCACACCTGCCGGTTTCTCCTTTTCTTCGTTTCTTTCCTCCATCTCTGCATCCTCCATGTGATGGTCTCCCAGCTCGATCTCCACCACATCACACACAAGCTCCTCCTCCATCTTCTCTCCTTCTGCCTCTTCCTCTCTTACCATCTCTTCCTCTGTGATCTCCTCTCTCTCTTCGTCATCATCGTCATCATCGTCGTCGTCGTCAAAGTTACCTTCATAGATCTCGCACTCACCGTCGTCCACCTGTACAACACGGATGTCGTCCATACAAATGGCCTCATCGTCCTCCTCTTCCTCGCTCTCCCTTTCATCCGAGTCCAGTTGGGAGGGCGGGGTCGTGGTCCGGCTATCTGACTGCAGCCCGGTACCAGAGCTGGCAAGCTCAGACGGAACGCCGCGAGGCCCTGAGCCAGATCCAGAGCCTAAGCTCGACCCATCCTTCTTGCAGTAGGAGTAACGGTGGTTCATGTGCTGGGAGTAGGAGCCAGAGTGAGAGAAACGCTTCCCACACTTGTCACACTGGTAGGGTTTCTCACCAGAGTGCAGCCTCGAGTGCTCAATCAGGTGGTGCTTATGTTTGAAGGCCTTCTTGCAGACGTTGCACTCGTGCGGGCGTTTTCCTGCAGGTTAAACAAACAAACGAAAAAGGAGTCAGAGGGGCACTAATTAGAAATGCACCATTTTCTTGGCTGATTCTGATTTCCTTTTTTTTTAAGTCTGCCCTGCCAATTCTGATTTTGGTCGATTGTGATTTTTTCTTTCTTAACTGTAAGTGACAGCATATACAAATATCTGCATATATTTTCTTTAATAATTCATTTGTAATAAAATGAAAACACTATTAAATTTTTGTTTTCACTCACTCAAACAAATCTCAAAATAAAAAAGTGCTCCAGGTTATTTCCAAGTAAAAATGAAGTGCAGTATTTGTAGTTCTTCAAATGTAAACAGAAGAAAGTCTATTACACCAATCCTGCTACACATGCAGTTCACTTTTTGAAGTGTATGTAGTTTTTATTTACCCTGGGTTGGATACACTGTACATACACAGGCACTTCAGTGGAGGTAGTACTTCCCTTGTGGCGTTCTTTTTCTCAGAGTTTTGGGCTGTAGTGTCTCCTCCAAGGTGTTTCTGCAGGCTTCCCTGTGCGTTTTTTTACACCAAGCACTTTCTATGCGCGAGTGAATACGGCATTTTTGTGAGATACTACTTTTCAGTCTGTGCCACTGTGTGCACCACATAAACCATCGTGTGTCTAAATTTGACTGGCACAGAATCGGATATCTGTCTTATTGGCCATAAATCTGAAAACCGGCCATTTTCAGTCTCCATTGATCAGTGCATCTATAGCACTAATGCAGCTTGCAAAAAAAAAAAAAAAAAAAAATTTAAATATTGAAGTAGAGGAAAAAGGTTTTTCTGTTAAGGTGTTACTGTACCTGTGTGTTCGTATTTGTGCCTGAGCAGGGAGCTGCCCTTCTGGAAGACCTTAGAGCAAAGATCACAGGGGTAGACACCATTTTCTATCCGTCGCTTCTTCATCAGAGCTGCTGATTCTGCATCATTCTGCTCCTCCACAAGGGACGTGTCATTAGAGCTACTGTCCACATGCTTCTCCTGCTGTAAATGAAAAAAGAAAAAGCCATTAATCATAATAATTTTCTTATTTAATGCCATGTCTCAACTGAAGGCAATAGCCTAAGGAAAATTAGCTCTGTTTTATGTCAGAGAAAACAAGCCAAATCAAGGGAATCACTTTAGGATCTGTGAATTTTCACAATTACCAAACCTCTAATAATAGTTAATGAGGAAGATGGTTGCCAGAGTAATTGATAATAAGCTGTGGTTAGTTGTAGCTCTAGGAAAAAGAAGCTATGATACTTTACCACCAACCTGTTTTCTAATGCTGTGCATTGAACTTGCATAGCTACAGTTTGTATGGAAATGAAGGAATTACTGCAAATACAAAACTAAATTTGCACCTGCTGCTACAGTACATGCAAAATTAATTCATCATGTTCATTGCTTCCTGTTTCTTTGACCTGAAACTAGCAGGTAGACAAATGCTTGATGATAAGATAACTGTCTAAAAACCCACAAAAAGGTATTTGAAAGGCGTGATGTTTAGCATTTCTAACCTTATGCCCATTGAGTACAACAGTCTTTGCTCCTGTGGCGTTGCCGGTGGTAGTGGCATAGGTGTAGGTGAGCTGGGGGATGAGGATGGTTCGCTTTGCTGTGGTGTTGATGGCGCTGAGACAGCCCATCGTGCCCTGACCAGCGATGGCCACTAATGTGGGCAGCTGTGCGGCAGTGACGATGTTGACAGGTCTTCCGGTCTGAGGTGTGGTGACGTAGATCGCTCTTCCCCCAAGCTGCTCCTTCCTCAGACAGGTCAGGTTCAGGGGCTGTTCCTGCTGTTTGGCGGGAGGCGTAGTTGTTTTGGCTTCCAACTCTGCTGTGATATGTTTGGGAAGGGAGAGGTCAAGTGGCTCTGCCTGTGTGTCTTGGGCCTCCATGTCTTCTGGCTCACTTTTAATGATGACAAGGTCCCCGGTGCTTAGGTTCAGTGATGTGGAGTCTGATGAAGAAGTGCTTCCAGAGTCGGATGAGGCTTTGTTGGTTGCTTCCTGCAGGGGATCATCTTCTTCCTTTCCATTCTGATTTGAGGAGTCCACTGAGATAGAAACTGTGGTTTCAGTCTTTTTGGAAACCACTATAGCGTCACTGTCGGGTTTACACACATTTTTCCCGCAGTTCATCTTGGCAAACCACTTTTTGACCACATCCACAGGAATACTGATGGACTCTGAGATTTTTGTCAGCTCCTCCTCACTGGGGTTGGCATTGGAGGCGAAGTATGTCTTGAGGAGTGAGAGGAGGTCATCCACAGGTGGCTCCTCCAGCGTCACCCCAGCCTCACTCAGCAAGGCAGCAAACGAAGGGTCCAGGGCTGCAGAGTCGACGGCCTCCCCATTGGCTGCTTTGCGATGCTGGAGGAGGTGCAACGCCTCCAGGTTGTCAGGACAGTCGTCGCATAGTAAACATGTACTGGTGCTGCTGGCTTTTGGCATCTGAGCTATTTCAGTAACTGAAGTTTTAACAGTTTCCATTTCGGTCTTTGTGGCTTCCTCTGTCTCTACGGCAAGCACTGGTTGTGGCTCTTTCTTGACGATGGTTAGGTCAGTCGCCTCTGGGGTTGGTGGGTTATCTGTTCTGGAGGGGGTAGTAGCTGCAGCAGAGGCAACAGCGGGAGGGGGGTTGTTTTTGACAACAAGTGGTGTAGGCTGGGTAG
>NW_018128215.1:186338-194846 GCF_001952655.1 Monopterus albus
CTTGCCGGGGCTGCACGATTACAATTCCCTGCTTCCCCTGTGTCACCACGCCGTTGGCTGTACCCAGCACCTGCCTTAGTACATTCCCATCCATTGCCACCTTGAGCACATTCTGCAAGTCATTCAGATTGATGCTGACAGGCGACATCAGACCCACGGTGGGCACGACCATAGCCACACCCTGAGGCAGCGTTGCGGCTGGGACCACAGCTGGCTGAGCAGTTCCTCCATTCACCACGCCATTGAAACCAGCTGAAGTAGCTGGTGTCGCCATCACAGCTTTACACTCATATTCCACAGGTTCAGATTTGATCTGGGTGACAGGGAGCTGCTCCTGGAGGGGCTTACTTTCAACCTTTTCCTTAAGAATCACACGGGCCGGGGCGATTACAACAGGCGTGCTCTGTGTGGTGGGTGGGGGCGACTTAATTGAGGGCTGAGCGACACCGTTGGGGGTTGCTGCACCCACACACTTCTTACTACTGATGTGGGAGCTGTAGGAACCCGAGTGGGAGAAGCGCTTCTTGCAGTTTGAACATTCGTATGGTTTCTCACCTAAAAGAGGCACACAGTGACGTTATGAAAACTCATCCACTGTTTCCCTACTTTTCATGTGCCACTTTTTTCTTTGTATTGTTGAGGTTTGATATTCAGCCCAACTATCACCACTTTCTTGGTACTGAACACTGTTTGTAGTACTGAAAAACAGTATAATCATCAAGTTGGAAAAACAGACCTTAGCCCCAATTTCTGTGCAGTACAGCTAATGGCTATGTGTTTCTGTTTTGCGGATTTCGTGCAATTTCCAACTTTTTGTCTCTTTTGCATTTTTTTTTGTTGTTAACATTCACATTCTTAACTCTACAAGTTTAAAAGGCCAGACATACTCTATGTACTTAATGTAAGAAAGCACTCCTCTAAATCCTTGTACAAATCTTACATATCTACAACAAACTTTACATTTGTAATCACGACTATTATGAGAAGGTTTTGATGGAGGGCAGGAAGTGAATAGGCTGAACAGGCAAGATAGATTACAGGGCCAATGGGGCCAAGGTCTGCCCATCTTTATGAACAACTTCTTTTGGTACTCAGTAAAAGCTCCTCTTGCTTTCTGGGTTTGATCAATTTGGGAATCCATTAATGACACAGACCACAGGCATTTCGAGAACTTGTGACAAGGCTTCCTATGCAGAAAAACACTTCCTGCCCTCCATTTGCAGGTCACATCAGAGCAGTGCAATGACGGAAAGCAAGACCCAAGTAGCCTGGACTTTGAGCAGCAGCGTGGTGTGTGCCAGGCTGCTGAGTGTGTGTGTTTGCTGTAGCAGTAGCTCACCACTGTGAATGCGCAAGTGCTCCTTCAGGTGATGCTTGTATTTGAAGGCCTTGGAACATTCGGTACACTTGAATTTGCGAGTTCCGCCTAGTCCTCCTGATCCTCCTGTTGACTGGGAAACGTGACGCTGAGACAGAAAAAACACAATGGCAAAAAAAAAATGAGGAAACAAATGATAAAACTGCATTTTGACTGAGTTCATGCTGGCTCTGATGTTACCTGCTCCCTTGTACCCCTGTGGTGGCTCATGTGCCTCTCCAGCTGCGAGCGGTAAGTGAAGGTGTAACTGCAGTGCGAGCAGCTGTAGTTGTCCTCACTGGTCTCGTGGCGATACTTGATGTGCTCCTTTAGTGAGGCGTTGCGTTTGTAGCCCCGGGAGCAGTAGGGGCACGTATGCAGCTGGGAGAAGGAATCTGGTGTGCCTATGTTAGAGACAACACAGTGATGTACATGGAGGGTGATTCTTAAAGTCCTCAAACCTTCTTATAACATACAGTCTGTTATTTCACTTTTTACTAATGCACTTGTCTCTTTCTTATGCTTGCGTGCTCAATCTCAGTTTTTGTTTCAATAACATAATACTAACATAAACGGATGTTTAGCAAAGAGTATTCTAATTTTCTTATGATTTTTCACTAGAGCATAAACAACAGGCCAGACTTTTCCTTCTGTAAGACTTCTTGATGAGTCCTGTTTTCTCTGGACCAAAAGCTCAGTCCAGATTTTCTCCTTTAGTTTTCACTTGTGTAGTTTGGAATAAATAATGCAACAACAAAGCAAATCCACAACATGTGAATTGGTGGGGCTTTGTTTGTACTGCATCAAGCTTCAAATCTTGCCTCGTGAAGGTTCCAAAAAACGTTGACGGTTGCATTTCAGGGCCAGTAATGAGATTTGGGGCTGTATTTTAGAATCAGCACAGCCAACCAGTAATGGGCAATAGTGTATTTGTGGGGCAGTGTTACCGTTTTCATCGGTGCCTCCAGTCTCGGCTGGACTCTGGTCGTCTTCAGGGGCTTCAGGATAGATGATGGGTGTGTCTCCCTGCTGGAGGATCTCCTCCACTAGAGCATCCTTCACGGCAGCCTCCTCCTCCTCTTCTGACACAAACTCTTCCTTCACTAAAGACACACATAATCAAAGATTTATCAGAGTGGATGTATATCAAGCAACAGGATGCTGGTTACGCCCCTCCTTGAATTCAGTTTCAATTCAATTTTATTTGTATACTGTCAAAAAACAAAAGGTAATCTCAGGACACTTTACAAAGTAAGGTCTAGACCTTGCTATTATTATAGAGGGAAAAAGAACAGCTCTTGGTGACAGTGGGGAGATGACCTCCCTTTAACAGAAGAAACCTCCGATGGAGCCCGGCTCTTGGTGGGCGGCCTTCTGCCTCGACTGGTTGGGGTGAGTGAACAGATGAGAGAGAAGAGAAAAGCAACAAGATACAACAAGCTGTAAAACACTTGACAGGTTGATGCAGCTGGTCACTGCTCAAAAAGAAACTGAGCTCCAGGGCTACCTGAGGAAAGGTACAGGGAGAGAGAGAGGAGAGCAGAAGGGAGGAGCTCAGAGCATCATGGGAGGACCCCCAGCAGTCTAGGCCTATAGCAGCATAAATGACTCAGACCTCAGCTTCACTAGTCACATCAAGCCCAGATGTAGAGAAGCTAATAGATGCTTTCATCTCCCCGGCCTTCCCAAAAAGACCATTAGACTTCTTCAGCTCAGTCAGAACACTGCTGCCAGAGTTCTAACAAAAACCAGGAGAGCTGACCACATCACTCCTGCTCTTAAATCTTTACTCTGGCTACCAGTTACCTACAGAATAGATTTTGAAGTGCTACTGCTAGTTTATAAACCACTCAATGATATGGGGCCAAAATACCCATCTAAGCTCTTTGAAGAAAACAAACCCAACAGGGCTGAGATCCCAAGGAAGCAGTCAGCTGGTAGAACCTCGGGTCAGAACCAAACAGGGTGAAGCTGCTTTTAGCTACAATGCTGCACACAGATGGAACCTGCTTTCTGATGACTGTAAATGTTACAAATCTTTAGTCACTTTTAAACAGACACAGAAAATTTGACTGACTGAATCAGCAGCTACCTGATGAGTGTGTTTGGCAGCAGCACCACTAGAGGGCGCCACAGGCTTCTAAAGGATGAGCCATGTTCCTGTTGAACCAGGACAGACTCCATTTATCTAAAGGTCTAATATTTAATTATATAAAAAAAAGCAGTTGAGAAAACCTGTTGTGGGCATTTCTAAAACTAACCAAATTTTTCTTCATGGTATACTCCCTAATTTTTGTTTATGAATCTGTTGCTGAGTAAAATCTGAACATTCCCACCTGCCCAGTTTAATATCATAATTCACCAAATGTGCATTTGGGAGTTTTTGATAGCAAGACATTAAATGCATATTTGTAAAATTTAACACCTATGAAAGATCATTATTAAATTAAATTCAAAGATGAGAATGGTGAAACAAACCAAAAGCATTTCAGTGATTCAGCTTTTATGACTCTTTTAGACCTCATTTCTGTTAAATGTTAGTGGTTTGAAAACCACACAAGAAAATATTCCACTAAAGTAAAACGCTTGTTCCACTGAACAAAGGTTAAAGAGGTTAAAGAAAAAATATCCAGCTAATCTGATACCGGAGCTGAACTGCCCCGATAAAATCTTTTGGTGATGGCTGAATTGTTCACGGTAAGAAATGCATTTTGCGTTTCCCTCTAATCATTATGAGCCTTATGAAGAATGATTACACCAATGAGCTTGATTTTAAAGTGGTACTTCAGTGGAAAGTGTGTCACCGGGGGTGTCACGAGGAAAGCAGGGGCGCACCACAGCCTTCAGTGTTCAAATTTTCCCAACAGGTACTATTCGCAATGACAGACTTTTAAATCACTGATACAAATGGCAAAAAAACCAGTAGAGAGAATATGCTGGAAAATGCCACGTCAAAATCACAAGCCTTATTTTGAAAATGAGATCAAAGTGCATGTGAGGTAACTGAACACTGAGGCATTAACAAGCTGTCTTTAACTTGATCACTTAGAGGATTACAGCGGAATTTGAGAGCCCAGCCATGGTACTGGTTTTAGGACACAATAGTGAAAAATAGTCTATAAAGGGATAATATCCCTAGGAAAGGGTTACTCCAACACTTTAGTACTGTACTAATTAAAATACAGTCAAGAATTAAAGCTCCACTGTGTGAAACTTCACCCTGTGAAGTGGCCAGAACTTTTCCTGTGGTGGTGGTGGGAGAGAAAACGATTGATTTGAAACAATAGATTTAAATGTCATGACAAATACATCTGATGTGAATGGAGTGATAAAGAGTTCTCTAAATAATGTGTTCTCATGTTTTCTACATTCTTTTCACTCTGCTCTAATGAAAAGAATGTAGAAAACATGAGACGACTTACAGTGGTTACCAGGGGCCATATGGTTTCTGTATTAATATGTATTGATTTGATTTGATTTATTCTTTCAAGCATGTAACACGTCATTGTGTCAACACACATAATTTTACACATATCCAACAAATGCTAATCCAATATCAATTTGCTTATACCTAGTACATGCTTGAATGGAGTAGGAAGAAGTCAGACTTATCCAGTCCTACCCCATGACATCATCTTACCATCATTGATTTGCAAGCAGTATCTCTACATAAATAATTCTCTTCTACACCATATACAAAGTAATATACAAAAAAAATGATAACAGAGTGTTAACATTCTTACATAATTACATTCTTAAATAATTATCTTCTACACCACACAAGTAATATACTAAAGAATTATTAAATCAAATCAAATCAAATTTTAAATCAAATTTTATTTGTATAGCGCCAAATCATAACAAAAGTCATCTCAGGACACTTTACAAAGTAAGGTCTAGACCTTACTGTTATCAATATTATTACATAGGGAAAACCCAACAAATCCCCCTTGAGAAACTCAGAGCATCATGGGGGCCCCCCAGCAGCCTAGGCCTATAGAAGCATAACTAAGGGAGGGCTCAGGGTCACCTGATCTAGCCCTAACTATAAGCTTTATCAAAAAGGAACGTCTTAAGTCTAATCTTAAAGGTAGAGAGGGTGTCCGCCTCCCGAACTGAGACTGGGAGTTGGTTCCATAGGAGAGGAGCTTGATAGCTAAAGGCTCTGCCTCCCATTCTGCTTCTGTGGACTCTAGGAACCACAAGTAAACCTGCACTCTGAGAGCGAAGTGCTCTGTTAGGATGATAAGGCTCTACGAGGTCTTTAAGATACAATGGAGCCTTGTCATTAAGGGCTTTGTATGTTAGGAGAAGGATTTTAAATTCTATTCAGAATTTTACAGGGAGCCAGTGGAGAGAAGCTAATATGGGAGAGATATGATCTCTCTTGCTAGTTCCTGTCAGTACTCTGGCTGCAGCATTTTGGATTAACTGGAGGCTGTTTGGGGAATTATTGGGACATCCTGATAGTAAAGAGTTACAATAGTCCAGCCTGGAAGTAACAAATGCATGGACCAGTTTTTCAGCATCACTTTGAGACAGGATGCTCCTAATTTTTGCAATATTGCGCAGGTGAAAGAAGGCAGATCTAGAGACTTGGTTTATGTGTGATTTAAAGGACATATTCTGATCAAAGATGACTCCAAGGTTCCTCACAGTACTACTGGAGGCAAGAGCTATGTCATCTAAAGTAACTATATGATTAGACAGCAGATTTCTAAGGTGTTCAGGCCCAAGCACAATAACTTCAGTTTTGTCAGAGTTTAGAAGTAAGAAGTTGCAGGTCATCCAGGCCTTTATGTCTGTAAGACATGCTTGAAGTTTGACCAGCTGACCTGATTCATTTGGCTTCATAGATAAATATAACTGAGTATCATCTGCATAGCAATGGAAATTTATGTTGTGCTTCCTGATAATATTGCCTAAAGGGAGCATGTATAAAGTGAAGAGAATTGGACCTAACACAGAGCCCTGTGGAACGCCGTGACTAACTTCAGTTTGTGTGGAACATTCGTCATTAACATGAACAAATTGAAATCTTTCTGATAAATAAGATTTGAACCAACTTAGCGCAGTTCCTTTAATCCCAATAACATGTTCAAGTCTCTGCAGTAAGATGCTGTGATCAATGGTGTCAAAAGCAGCACTGAGATCTAAGAGGACAAGTATGGAGACAAGTCCTTTGTCCGAGGCTAGCAGAAGATCATTGGTGACTTTCACCAATGCGGTTTCTGTACTATGATGGACTCTAAATCCTGACTGAAAATCCTCAAACAAATCATTCTTGTGCAAGTGGTCACATAACTGCTTTGCAACAGCTTTTTCAAGGATTTTGGAAATAAATGGGAGATTGGATATTGGTATATAATTAGCTAGGACACCTGGGTCAAGAGTAGGCTTTTTGAGTAGAGGTTTAATTACTGCAAGTTTAAAAGCCTGTGGAACATAACCTGTTAATAGAGAGAGGTTAATCAGATCTAGTATGGATGTGTTGATTAGGGGAAAGACGTCTTTGAGCAGCCTGGTCGGGATGGGGTCCAGGAGACATGTTGATGATTTAGATGAAGCAATTGTTGAGGTCAACTCAGAGAGATCTATAGGGGAGAAGTAGTCCAAGTATAAATGAGGTCTTACAGATGTTTCTAAAGCCATTGTAGTAGATGGCACATCTGCGAGAGCTGTGGGAGTGGTCCGACCAATTTTTTCTCTAATAGTTGTGATTTTATTTGTAAAGAAGCTCATGAAGTCATTGCTGCTGAGATCTAAGGGAATGTTAAGCTCAACAGCACTGTGGCTCTTTGTCAGCCTGGCTACAGTGCTGAAAAGAAACCTGGGGTTGTTCTTATTTTCCTCAATCAGTGATGAATAAAATGCGGTTCTGGCACTATGAAGGGCTTTCTTATATGTTATTAAACTATCTTTCCAGGCTATGAAAAACTCTTCTGACTTAGTGGAGCGCCACCTCCTTTCCATTTTTCGTGATGCCTGCTTTAGGGAGCGGAGCTGCAAGCTGTACCATGGGGCTAGCCTCCTCTGTTTCACTGCCTTCTTTTTCAGAGGGGCAACAGTATCAAGGTGTCATACACATGGAGGCTACAGCGCTATGAACAAGATTATCGACTTGTGTGGGAGTAAAATTAAGGTGGCCTCCCTCCATTGTATTGGCAAATGGCAGTGGAGTAAATAATGATTGAAATATTTCCTTAAACTTGGTAACAGCATTGCCAGATAGACATCTGCTGTAGTGGAATTGTTTCCCACATAGAGTATAATCCATTAATGGAAATTCAAAAGTTATTAGAAAATGGTCAGACAGAAGAGGGTTATGGGGAAAAACTATTAAGTGTTCAGTTTCGATGCCATATGTCAGAACAAGATCAAGAGTGTGATTAAAACAGTGAGTGGGTTTATTTACAGTTTGAGAGAAGCCAACTGAGTCTAATAATGAACAGAATGCATTGTTGAGGCTGTCATCTACATGAATATTAAAGTCGCCTACAATGTTATTTTATCTGTACTAAGCACTAAATCAGACAGAAAGTCTGAGAATTCACTTAAAAACTCTGAATAAGGAGCAGGTGGACGGTATACAATAACAAACAGAACAGGCTTTTGAGTTTTCCAGTTTGGGTGTGAGAGACTCAGGGTGAGACTTTCAAATGAGTTATAACTATGTTTAGGTCTAGGGTTGATTAATAGGCTTGAGTCAAAGATCGCTGCCACGCCACCACCTCGGCCTGTGTTTCGAGGGATGTGACAGTTACTGTGACCAGGTGGAGTGGATTCATTTAGACTGACACATTCTTCCTGCTGTAACCATGTTTCAGTAAGACACAATAAGTCAATGTGATGTTCACTTATCAAATCATTCACTAACAGAGATTTAGATGAGAGAGATCTGATATTTAATAGTCCACATTTGATTGTCCCATTACTTTCCACTATAAGAGGAGTCGTCTTAATTTTAATTAGGTTCTTATGAATAACTCCTCTGGAGTTGATTCTTGATTTATATAATTTAGGTGGGCGGGGGGCAGACACAGTCTCTATGGGGTACTGGGAGCGTTGGGTGGGTAGCAGCTGCAAGGAGACAGCAGAGAGGCGTGTAAGACTGCGACCCTGCATCCTGGACTCGACTCTGGGTTGTCATA
>NW_018128215.1:195511-200318 GCF_001952655.1 Monopterus albus
TATGTTGTCACTCAAAAATTCAGATGAACCTAGAAAATAGTGAGTTTAATTCCTAAACAATCTGGAAGCAAGCACAACGCAGTGCAAATACAGAAAACAGGAAATGAGTACGGTTTACCGCAGTCCGTCAAAGGTACCGCCACCAATGTTGGTGCTTTCCACCGTTCCAAGGAAATGTTCAACCTTGACAGTTACTGACCGGAATGCACTCTGAAATGCCAGATGAAAGGAGTTCAAAAAAAGAGAACCCCTTACCCGCTGGAAAGAACGCTTGGCATGTTGGGTAACGAGTTTAATGATTGCCACTATTAACTTATGCAAGCGTCAATGAAAGTGGAGGGAAGAACCAAGTCATGGCCCTGAAATAGGAACCAAATGCCAGGAATAATTCACTAAGTGTGACCCCCACAATTATTGCCCTTGACCATCAAGAAGCGTTATTACGGCGTATTGGTGGTCTCTTACTGCGCAGCACTTTTCTATATGAGAGGTGGGGAATACTTGGTTTGACTTTGTCCATGCATTGAAGTGTTAGATCTTAAATGTATTTAGCTAAAGTTTCTTGTAGGATAATTCTTGTAAGGTTTAAAACATGTATGGGGTAAGTGTTTTGTGTAGTATATATGTAAGTTATGGTTTAGACAAATGTATGCGATGGGGGGAGTTTTGGGGGGAGTGATGTGGTTTTTGAGGGGGGTTTGCGGATGAGTTGGGGGAAGTGTTTGTGCTGCGGGGGGGATATGGGGGGGATGTTGATAGTTGGAGGTTGGTGTTTGTTGCTTACTTTGTTGTGTTGGAGTTAACTCGAGGCCTAAGTCGGGGGGCGCTGCGGGCGGTTTATTAGTATTTTACTAATATGATGATAATTAATGTGATGAAGAATAGGGAGAGGAATGTCTTGATTATACCTTTTTGGATGTTGCTTGTGGTTGTTGCAAGGGAGAGGTTCAAGGAGGTTATAGTCTTAGGGCCTGCTTTTTCTAATCAGGTTTGGTCAATTGTTATGGTGGCAATGGTTTGGCTTAGTTTGAGAAAAATGCGGGGGGGAAAGCGATGCATGACTGTGGGGTAGTAGCCTAGTATAGTAGAGAAGTAGAATGGTGGTTTTGGTGTGTGGGGAAGTTGTTTGTTAGTAAAAAGGGCAAGTTCTAGGGCTATAGCGAGGCCGAAAATGGTGATTATTAAGGCAGTTAATTTGATGTAGAGGGGCTTAGGAGGGAGGGTTGAGCAAGTTATTAGGAGGCCGGCTAGAATGGTTCCTCATGCAAGTCGTTTGAAGGGGTCGGTAATTGATTTAATATTTAATATTTTCGTTGATTGGGGAGAGGGTGGGGAATCGGGGAAAGTTTATGTTTACGAAGAAAATTATTCGTATGCTGTATGCAGCAGTGAGGGAGGTGGCTAGGAGGGTAAGGGTAAGGGCTCAGGCGTTAAGGTAAGATGTGTTTAGGGCTTCAATAATGGTGTCTTTTGAGAAGAAGCCTGCTAGGAATGGGGTTCCTATTAGGGCCAAGCTTCCAATGGTTAGGCAGGAGGTGGTAGTCGGGATTAAGTAGTGGAGGCCTCCTATTTTTCGAATGTCTTGCTCATTGTTTAGGGTGTGGATAATTACGCCGGAGCAGATGAAGAGCATTGCTTTAAAAAAAGGCGTGCGTGCAGATGTGTAGTAGTAACTATCATTAAGCCTAGTTGGCTGGATGTGGAAAATGCAATGATTTTTTTAATATCATTTTGTGTTAAGGCGCAAATTGCGGTGAATAATGTGGTGAGCTTGATGTCAAAAGTTATAATATTTATTCAGTGTAAATTTGTGATTGTAAGTTCTGTACCTGTGTGCAGGTGTAAAGAAAGGGGGAGGAGGTTAGTAAAGAAGGCTGTTTTGACAGCTGTTTTGAGGTGGAGTATGTGTCAGTTGGGGTTTAGGGATTTATACAGAAGGGTGGTGAAAAGGGGAGAGATTAGGACTATTAAGGTGATGATAAAGCTTGAGGTTAAGATGATGTGAAGGGAGGGCATAACTTCTGCTTGGAGTTGCACCAAGGAAAGGTGGTTCCTAAAACCAGTGGATTACTTCTGTCCTACTGAAGTTTGAGGGGGCCTTGGATTTTAACCAAAGTAATATTAAGTTAGCAGTTATTATTGTTGCGAACCAACCTGGTGAATGAGGGGGCTTAAACCCCTATATTTAGAATCACAATCTAATGTTTTTGTTAAACTACATTTACAGTATGTCAGGTTTGCTCGGCCGCTCTGGCCTCCCTCACCTTTCCTACTGTCTCTTACCCAATTACTTTATCACGTTCACCTGTTCCTCACTCCCTTATCACCAGCTGCACTTGATTAGGTTCTCACTATATTACCCGGTTTCACTCCTCAGTCACTTGCCAGTTCATTCTAGTCTCTAGGCCAATTTTTCTCTGTGCTTTTTTTCGCAGTTTTGTACGTATTTGTCCCCCAGCCAGTTACTGTTTTTGTGTTTCCCCGATGGACTGTTCCTCCGGACCGTGACTCCACTCTCTCCTCCCAGGCAGGTCAATGCTCAGTCGCCTGTCTGTTTCCACTATTGCCTTCATCTCTCTGTCTCCACCTTCAGTAGCCACCATGACCACCAACCAGCCCAGGAATGACCCAGCCTACGCAGCTCGGCCCAGCTCTCCATCTCCTCGCCTCCTGCGATTGGTCAAAGACCCGGCTACCACTCATCGACAGGACTACGCACTATTTCCCTCTGTGTATTGTTATTCCCTTCATCATTCTATATAATAAATCACTGCTTGTACCGAAGTCGGCTACCTGGGTCCGCCTCTTTCTCGTTCACTCACTGACTGGTGTGAATGGTACCTAACACAGTAGGCAAACCCTCAGATTGCTGTAGGCTTAAAGACCAATAGGAGGAGGGGTAAGAGGTGGAGGGCGAGTAATAAGTGTTCTCGTGAGTGGGTGGGGTCTATGGAGATTATATGGTTTGGAACGAGCCCTCGTTGGGTTGTTAGGTATATGTAAAGGGAGTAGGTGGCTCTAATTAGTGTCCCTGTTCCGGTGAAGATGATAGTTCATTATGATCAGTTAAGTAAGGCTGAGATAATGATTAGTTCTCCTATGAGATTAGGGAGAGGAGGTAGGGCAAGGTTGGCTAAACAGGAGATGAGTCATCATGTTGCTATTAAGGGTAGGATCATTTGTGATCCTCTGGTAAGGATTGTTGTTCGGCTGTGGGTGCGTTCGTAATTAGTATTTGCTAGACAGAAGAGGGCAGAGGAGGTGAGGCCATGGGCAATTATAAGGATGAGGGCTCCGATGAGGCCTCAAGGGGTTTGGATGAGGATAGCTGCAGCAACAAGGCCTATGTGGCTTAAAGAGGAGTAAGCAATGAGGGATTTTAGATCAGTTTGGCAGAGGCAAATTGAGCTTGTTATAAGTAGTCCTCACAGTGCAAGAATAATAAAGGGGTAGCACAGTTCTTTAGTCAGAGGGCTAAGAATTTGTATTATTCGTATCATTCCATAGCCGCCTAATTTTAGTAAAACGGTAGCAAGGATGATTGAGCCTGCGATTGGGGCTTCTACATGGGCTTTGGGAAGTCAAAGGTGAACCCCGTAGAGGGGTATTTTTACTAAAAAGGCCAGGAGAGAGCGGTCCACCAAATAACGCCGACATGGAGGGAAAGGGGGGTTGGGTTGGATAACTAGTAGAGATAGGGTGCCTATTTTATTTTGTAGGGCTAAGAGGGCAATCAAGAGTGGTAGTGAGCTGGCCAGGGTGTAGAACAAGAAGTATGTTCCGGCATTGAGACATTCTATTTGGTTGCCTCATCGTGTGATAAGAATAAGTGTCGGGACCAAAGTCGTTCAATAAATATCCCCATCGTGTATTTCTTCTCATCCATAGCACTTGTAATGTCCTCCATCAGGTCGGTAATGGCCAAAGATGTTGATTGGTTCGACCTAAAACCGTATTGGCAATCAGAGAAGATTTTATGTTGGTCAATAAATGTATCTAATCTGTTATTAAAGAGTTTTTCCAGAATCTTTGAAAATTGTGACAACAGAGAAACCAGTCTATAATTTGTGAAGTTGTGCTTATCACCAGATTTATACAGTGGAATAACCTTTGCTATTTTCATATTATTGGGGAACTGCCCAAGTCGAAACGACATGTTAAAAACATGGGTTAATGGTTTGCATATCCCCTCAATTACCCATTTAACAGTTGTCATAGTGATACCATCACTATCACTAGATGTTTTGTTACCACATTTATTCACTATCTCTATAATTTCCTTTTCAACTATGGGCTTCAAAAACATAGAACTCATGTTCCTTTCGATTGTATTATTATTTATAGTGACGGATGTATCATCTGTACAAATGCTTCTTGCTAAACCAGGACCAACATTCACAAAGAACCTATTAAACTTATCAACTACATCCTCCAATCTATTGACCGGTGTATCATTATCCATAAAATATTGAGGGTAGTTACTCTTGCTGGAACTGTTTCTAATCAATTTATTTAATATATTCCAAGTACCTCTCATATTATTTTTATTATCCTCTAATACTTTAGAATAATATAGTTTCTTACATCTCCTCAAAATCTCAATTAATTTGTTCTTATATGACTTATATTTTTCTTCCGCCTTCTTTGATCTGTCCTTTACGAATTCCTTATATAACGCATTCTTCTTTTTACATGCATTTTGTAATCCCTTACTCATCCACAGTTTCCCACTGTAATTCCTCTTGTTTTTATACTGCTTACGAGGACAGTTCCTGTCATATACTTCCTTAAATATATTTAAAAATTG
>NW_018128215.1:201013-221902 GCF_001952655.1 Monopterus albus
GGGTCATACTTGTTGTTGGTTCCTGCTAATTGTTAGTTCCAACGCTCATCTGCCCTCGCAGATATCAATATACCTGCGTGTTTCTTCATACAGCTGAGGGTCCAGCGACCCCTTCATACTCTCCTTGTCTCGGCATACTGGTCCTCGGCGTGCTGGTCATAGGTCCTGGATTCTGGTTCCGAGGTCGGGTCACTAGTTGGTCATACCGCAGGAACGCACTGTCTCCCCTCGCCCTGGCCTCCCTTAACCTCGGCATCGACTCCCTTCTTCTCTTCCTCACAGACTCGGTGTAATCTTCATTTATATAAATATTAGATCCTTGAAGGGCAGCACGGTGGTGTTATCAGTGAGAAGGTTCTGGGTTCGGGCCACCCCCAGGACCTTTCTGTCTGGAGTTTGCATGTTCTCCTCGTGCTTGCGTGGGTTATCTCCGGGTACTCCGGCTTCCTCCCAAAGTCCAAAGACATGCAGCTTAGGTTGATTGGTGTCTCTAAATTGCCCATAGGAGTGCATGTGTGTGGTTGTTCGTCTATGTGTTAGCCCCGCGCGATGGGATTGACCCCCCCCTTCCGTGACCCCGTTCAGGGACTAAGCGGTAGAAAATGAATGAATGAATGAATAGATCCTTTAAGCTTCTTTGCTTGTTGCAGTATGTGTGTCTTATCTTTCTCTTTCATCAACTTTACCATCACCGCCCTCGGTCCCTGATCAGAAGGTTTCCCGACTCTGTGAGCCCGCTCCATCTCAATTTCTTGATGAATTTGCAGTTTATCCTTTAATATTTCCTTCACCTTACATTCCGCTTCCGTCCAGCTTTCTCCAGCTGACTCCTGGATTCCCTTGAAGATCAGGTTTTTTCGCTTGGACTGTACTTCCAAATGCTCCATTTTATCCGTTATGGCTATCGGACTCTCACAAGTTTTGTAGACATCATCCCTCGTTTCCTTGGTTTGTGTTTTCTGTTCACCCATGGCTGCTTTAATCACATCCACATCTCGCTGGGTAAACTGCAAACTCGTTTTTATCTCCTGTATTTCTCTGGTCATGTCATCGAGTCTCTTGTTATTTGTCTCCATAAGTAGTTGCACAAAACCTTTGAAGTTGTCTTGTTGGCTCAACAGTGCGGTGTACATCTGCTTCTGCTGACTCAACATCTCTGTTACTTGCGCCGCTGAAATATAATCCTCGTCTGCTTCAACATCCTCGTTCGCTTCTGATTTATTAGCTCTTTTCCCTCTTGGAGGTATTTTAATAGTTGTAGAATTTGTTCAGACTTGAAAATGTAGAAGATGTGAAAAATCGTAGAACAGACAAGAGGAGCAGTAAAGAGGAGGAGGAGCAGTATTCACCCTTTCATTTCAAAGTAGAGCAGTCAGGTATCACCCTGGTTGTGATTTAGGTCACATTCATATGTTGACTCATTTGCTAATAATGCAGAAAGTCTTTTTCCTGAGTGGTTGCGTTGGTTTAAATGGGCTCTCTGACCTCTCCAGAATGGTCTTTTGTAACATAGGGTCACGCTGTCTTGTTCAAAAATGGCTATTGGCATAGGAGTCACCAAAAAAAGAACAAGGTGCAGACCTGTTCTATAGGAAAGGTAACCTTAACCTATTATGATCTGGTGCAATATAGAAAATAAAAGGGGCAGGGCGCCCCCTAATATAATGGTAGGGGAAACGCTGCACCACAGTAACGTGGTTACCATAAATCTCCTTACACTGTACGTGCAGCCGGCCCGTACTCAGATTTCTACGCTGCCTTTATTGCGGAAGCACCGATTGCTTATTCTAACTGTGGCAGTGACAGAAGCTGTTTTCCCTCAAAGCACAAATCTAACAAGTTATCAAATTATCAGCATGGACACTGATTTTTATTTTTATTTTTTTAAGATTTCTAGGGGCCACTAAGTTTCACTTTCAGATTAGACACTTGGTTATCCCTTATGAATGGCAGAGAAATCAGTTATTTCAATAGGTGGTTTGCAAACAGTCCCTTATCTCGCATGAAACTCCAGGGGCAGGAAGTGGAAAAACAGAATGAAGACATGGAGTAAAATCTTACTGTGCCTGCTATTGAGGCATACACTAACAGACCACTTTATTAGGTACACCTGTACAATTGTACATGTCAGTTTGTGGTGCGTCTCACTAGACCCTCTAGTGGCTGAAAAGAGATTTGGTAGATTAGCTTCAAGTGTAAGCATGTATCTTCTTTGTTTCTTTTTTCTCTTCTTTTAGTCTCAAACTGCTGAGTCTTCATTGGCCTTTTATGTAACTTTTTGAAAGAGTGCTGTGTAAATGTACTTCCTTTTTATTCTTATCATGAATTGAACAGAATTCCCTCACTTATAGCGGACGACCTGCTCTGTTTGTGTCTGCTGCCTTGTTAAGATCCAGTGCTGCATTATATCCTGATCGATAGTACAACTTAAATTTCTGTGTGTATAAACACTAAGAACACACTGAGAAGTGAAACATTGACCAGCGTTACCATGGAGTGTTACCAAGCAGTTAAAATGCAGGCAGGACTGGAGGACAGGTGCAGCTGTGTGCATGTGCGTGTGTGTGTGTTAGTCTGCAGGCTCTGCAATCACAGGACCAGTCATAAAAAGAAGCAGGGGGAGTCTGTGCTGTTCTGTGTGTGCGTGCGTGTGTATCCCTAAAGAAGAGGCGGGCCCGGGCCCAGCCCTGTTAAGCCTCATTTTAAACATGGATCTTGGCTTCCCATGATCTCATCCAAAAGCTTTCCAAATCTCTTTCCCCCTCAGACACGCTCTTCTACCTTTCATCTTACTTTATCCACTTCTTCATTCACCCTTTCTTTTTACAGCGCCTTTTTCTGTCTCTTCTCCTTATTATTCTCAGTTGGTTCATCTAAATAAATAGTTGTTGGCCATTTAAGCATTGCAGAAAAAGGGGGTGGCGTAATAAAAAGAGCAGTGAAAACAAGATGGAGGAAGCATGAGAGAAATTTGGCCCTCCACAACACAAACTGAGCTTTTGGCTAAAGTCAGTGTAAGCCCTGTCAGGGGGCTGTGCGGCAGTAAAATAAAGACGACCCCCTGTGTAATCACAGCACAATACAGGTGTTGTCATTTGGCTAATAACAGATAACAGGTATGTTATCAGATGTGCAATCAAATCAAATGTTTTATGCTCGCTGAATTTCAGACAGGGTGGGGTGCCTCCACTACAATGCTGGTAAAATCCTGAAATGAGAACAAAACTGGAGTTCAGCTGCGTTACTACACAGTAGTAAGTGGAGAGCAGCAGGGGGCAGAGCGGAGGCTTAGCCGGCTGAAGCTCAGAGTAACCAGCCTGTCTGCCTCACTCTTTACCAGATGATAACTGTGGTGTTGTATCACAGCCAACTAAAACTAAATGATGAATAAATTTGGTTTCCCTATTATGAATGGAGATCTTTAGGAAACCAGCCTGAAAATACTAAAGGGGATTCACAACAGTTTTTAGTCTCACTCTTTTCCTAACCTCCCAATCCTTCAAGACCTTTATCTTCTCCATCTCTCCTCCCTCGTGCATCCTTCCATCAGTCTTTCACACATTTTCTACCTCCCTGTTACTCTACATCACTATTATCACACACGTCTACCCATCTTTCTCAGTCTTCTATTGCAACCACCATGTGCAACTTCATCTCTTTTCTCCAAATTCCCTTCTTGTTTCTTCCACCCTTCACTCCGTCCTTCACTTGATTGCTTCGTTTCCCTCCATCACTCCTCCTTCTGACCCTCCTCCCCCATCTCTGATACACCTCTCTGCATATTTTCCCACCACACTCTACAATTACTCCTAATGTCTCACAAAGAGCCGTGCACTAATGACGACCAGGACCCTGCAACACACACATGTGGAATATCAGAATGGAATGAAAACAGGAAATCATGTGGTGCACACACTTAACAGGTCACGTTTGCACGCACACACACGCACACGCACTGGCAGGGGTATTCACAAGCACACTCACTCTGCTCACACTGCACTCCTATACCTTGCCAGAACCTGTCATTGAGAGTCCGTCCTGAATTTATAAGGCAGGAAGGATTGGAGCTGCAGTGCGGCCCAGACTGCAGGGGGAGTAGCAAACTCTGATCTCACACCAGACAGCCAGTTCAACACCCGCTGCCCTCCCTGCTCTCGCCTCAGACGGGCGGAAAGAAATGAGTGAAAGTCAGACAATCCAAAAATATCATGCAAAATCTTTGAAGGGTTCCCACCATGGCTCCACAGCTCTGCAACATTTCAGGACTTTTCCATGACTTCCTTCCAACAAGGTCAAAGCTCTTCCACCCACACTAAAAATGTTTCTCCTTCCTGGTTTGTTAATCTTTTGCTAAGGGAGTGAAATGGGTTGGTTTCTACTGCAGGTGCAGCTGAAAAACAACAGGTGAAGCCTCTGATGTTAAAGTACTCAAAGGTTAGTCTGAGAAGACTGAAGAAAAGGGTGCAAAGTGTAATGAGAACTGAGTGCCACAGCTTTCCTATAGATACCAGGTATTCTACACTTGTTGCTACTTTGTGCTGTTATGAAATTGTTGCTTTTAATTAGCATTTTAATCTCATTTGCAATTTAATGTTTTAGCTATTTGTTTGCAGTGGGTTAAGTGCTCTGAATTGCCTTTCAGTATGGAAACGTGTTATAGAAATAAACTTTCCTTGCCTTGATGGCAAGGAAGGCAGTCCTGTACCGAGACTCAGATTTCCCAGTTTCACCGATTAACACCTTCTGAAAATGCTGTGCTCTTCTAGAGATGTGCCTGTGTGCTGCTCTGTTTTTATGCTAAATGTTTTGGTCACTAGCATCACTAGATTATATGTATTTAAGCTCTTATGTATTGTAGAATAACTCAAGTAGGGGTGCATGTACACACACAAGTTTACCATCCGACGCTATTTCCATGCAAACCACCTGATAAAGATCAGGGGTGGAAAATCACGGCATATTAAATAAACTGTTTCCCTTTGCTCAACACTACAGCCTCACAACTTTGGATCAAAAGTACAATAACCATCAACTAGTGCAACGTCCATATGGCATCAACAAAGTCAATATATGACACTATTAAATTCCAATAGCAATGTTTCAGCCAATAAGCACATTTGTGACCTGGTTATGTACTCAGACATTTTACAGCTGGGAAAATAAATGCAAGAGTGACACGGTTTCTTAAATGACCTCAAACATATGGTTTCTGCTGTAGTTTTGTCTACCGGTAATATGCTGGCCTCAGGCTCTAATATGGCCTGCTAGAGCATTGGGAGGATGAGGCCATAAGTTAGTTTGGTCAAAAAAGTCAAACAACTGGCGCTAATGTTGAGATGTACGGAACAACAACAAACTCAGCACCTCTTCTGTGGTTAATTAAGGGCTAATAACATCCGAAGCCAGCAGAGCACTACCCATCACTTCAAACACTGAGGAGAGGCTTTCGCATAACATCTGTAGTTGAAGGCCTAGCGGGAAAAGAGGTGAAACAAACACACAAAAAAGTAAGTGGCAAGTGCAGAAGAAGAACACAGATAGATGAAAAGGGATCAGTGACTCCAGAAAAACAGCAGGTACACAGGAGGGAAAGTAGAGAGCGAGCAGCAGCTCCTGAGCACTGCTCACACCATGTAAGGCTTCAGCAACAATGAAACAGCCTTCAGAGCAATACCTCCAAGTGTCACATTCTCGACATCTCCATGGTTTTAGTATTTCCTGCTTGGCTGTAACTAACCGCTGTGGAGATGAAGGCAGATGCTTGCGTGGGCTGAGCTGTTTGTGGGGAATCTGGGATTAAAAGGGCATTGAGACGTGTTGTAAACACAAGCCAGCTGAATGCAGACTTGGTTCTGCCTCTGCTTATTAAATCTTACGGTACTTTTACTGTTTGGACTGTATGTAAGGTGTGTCGCATGTTTGAACGTGCTTTAAGAAGCTAATCCTGCAAACTTACTGGAGGATATGTTGAGGTTTAAATATAACTTTTAAAGAGCTTTTACAAGCTTCTGGGAATTTTCAAAATAAAGGCCTAAAGCGTCCTGAACATCTATTTTTGTCTACACTTCCTGTAGCTGTTGAAACCTCTGAGACTATAAATAGGTAGAATAAGACGAAGGACGGCAGGAAACTTAAGTAACACAAGGTTCAACTGAACCTAATAAGGCAGATATGATGCATATTGCATAACCAAACCTGCTCTGTGTTAGTCTACAAGTAGACATGCATAGCAAATAACACCTGTCTGCACTGATAAACAAGCAGTAGTGTAGCTGACTCAAGCCCCCACACATGATCCCAGTAGTGGTAATGAGGGAACTCATTAGAACATTATTTCATTAATATCTCAGTCAACACTCCTGCCTTTACAGAGTACACAGGTGGAAACATGTGCACTCAAACACAAAGCTGAAATAACTGACAGAAAAATAACCACCATCTATTTTGATCACTTATTAATAAGGATGCAATGATACCAAAAACTGAGGATATGATACTGCCACGATAAAAAGTCTGTTTAAATGTAGCACACAGTTGTGCCCTGACTGTTTCTGCCAGATGTATCCAGGGCTGTCTCGGTCCTAAACAGGGCGAGTACTGCCTTCGCCAAGCAGTATTTGCAAGTTGTGTGTCAGTTTCCTTTTCGCCTGGGTCATCTTTTGAAATGGGAAATCTGCAATGCTGCCACACAACAGCTCTAAAGGTTGATGACGGAGCATCCGCTACATCAGTTTCAAACCAGCGACCTGAATGCAGTTATACTACTAAAATAACTAAGTGTAATGTCCTGGTAGATACCGTCACAGTCCCACTACAGTATTGAGAAAAAAAAAAACATGATATTGCAAAATTACAAATATCATTACAAACAAGACGTATGAAGACATAACAGTGGACTTTAGGAAGTTGCGATAAACACTTTTTTCTTGCATATAGAATGGCCAGAATAATCAGTAATTAAAAATAACCATTAGCAATTTAAGATACATTTTAAAATTAGGTATGAGCAGCTGTTTGTTTTTCCTCAGTAATTAATGCAGCAAAGAACTTCAACACATCATAAATATATAATATAGCGTTTCTGTCAAACAGAGAAGCAGTTTGACACCAGTATGAGGACAGAGATGACAAGATATGATGATAAAGCTTGTCGCTGTGTTTTATGAGAGAGACTCCAATTCAGAAGGAGGGGATAATGCTTGTGTGTTGTAGTTTGATAAGCCTATAGGATGATGCGGAGATGTACAGGGAGTCAGAAAAGAGAGGACAGGCAGGAAAAGCAGAACATCTGGCTCTGCAGGCAAGCGGGCGTTCCCCAAGGCTGAGGGGAGGGTGGAACTAATCTGATCAAAGAGAGAGCAGGTAGACAGACACAGACAAAGTACCTCAGACATACTGGGCTCTAAATCACCAACAGTAAAGAATAAACCTCTATATGCTGTGTGAAAACAGCGATGTTGCAGACCTCACTAGATGGATCAAACAAAATCTTGGTTGTAACCTGTCAAAACCTTTTTTGCACATCAGATTAAGTGATGATTACCTGGGACAAAGATGTAATCAGGAAAAATACTGCAGCTTCATCAGTCAGTATATTCTGCATAAGTTCACTGCATATTATAGTCGGCTGGTTTGTAAACATGTTGTGACAATTTACTATAGGCGTCTGATATAGCAGCATACTTTTGGACCCAGACAAAAATTTTACCATTTTTGTCTCATGATTGTCAGCTTTCATCTAGAACAGCCTTTGGTTTGACATCTGGTTGTTTCCACAGAAGATAAAACCAAAAACATGACATACAAAGGCTAAAATACAAATGTGTTGAAGGTTGTACAATAAAGGAAAGGATACATGTGTCTCTGATTATAACCACATTACAACCGTCTTTAATATATGCTCATGTCCACTCCTCCTTTCTGTCTTTTACATGTTCTCACTGCTCAGATTATCTTGGTTTTGATCCCAGTTTCTCTGTTCTGACAATGTAACACCACACTGAGCTGGGTTCAGCTGACTCGTGCTTCTAGCTGCTCTGCACAGCGACACCCCCAGCAGAATGCTTACTTTTGTCTGGGCCATCACATTAATTCATTAAAAGACTTAAAAAATGCATTCTATATGTGCTTTGGCTTGTGTTCTCTTACACAATGAAGCACAGTCAACTCAGTGAGCGCAAGTCTGGTTCTGTCCCAGTTTAGTTCCACTGATAAGAGTCGCGAGGATAATCTCACCACCTGTTCTAATTTATCTCCTGAAACAGAAGAGCCAATACATGACCATGAAAAGATGAGACTACTACCATACAGAGCTGACTCACACTATTTTTACTGTACTTTGTTAAGTTTATTTACAGCCATGATAAAAACGAATAATACTCATGGACACTATCAACTATCACTGCTTGATTCCTGGTCCAGAAACAGGATCCAGATTTGTTGATTCAGATCTATAAGCTAGAAACATCTGTGCAATTAAAGCAAAGAACACTAGCCTTCCTGATCTGCTAGTACCAAGCTGCATCTTGCTAAAAGTTTAACTTATTTCCCAAGTGCTGCATCAGAGCTGTGTGGAGAGGGCTTGTGAGGGCGCACTGAGCAGCCCCCAGCTGCAAGTGTGTGTTATGGTGTGAAGCTGAAAGACGGCACTGTGAAGATGAGCCAACATGTTTAGAAAACCTTCCCAGAATTAACAGACAGTATGATGATCAATCTTAAAGGTTCAGTCTGAGGCCACGCGACGACCACCCTACATTTACCCCTTTTGGAGCAACATGAACTAAGTGCTAGTACTGAGCTAGTGCTACAGCCAGTTTGGAGCTGGTTCAAATTGCAAATTGCTTAAGAACCACTCTGGTTTTCCACGGATTAGACAGCCACCACAGAGCCACATATTTACGTCACTGTATACGTCTGAATATGCCTCTGCTTTCCCAGCGATGCTAGCGCCAAGCACAATAACAACGATGGCGGACTTCCACATCTCCTTTGCAGTGCTGCTCCTGGCTTTGCGAGCCCACATTGGAATTGAAACATGACCTGTCCAACAGATTTGTGCTGCTCATTGTGATTTCTATGGATGGTGATTATGTTTGAGAAGAAAGGAAATTACCTAACATGTTTGATTCATATCAACACTGAATATAAGAGGTTAGGCTTTAGCTAGCTAACAGTGTCTCCCCCATGGTCCACTGCTGCTTCAACATCATGTCAATGAAGCTCATGTTTTTCTTTTTGCATTAAAAGTTAGGTAAGACTACAGTACTGTCTTGTTGTGACATAAGCAGTTGTTAGTTTAGACCAACAGAGAGTCAGAACCAAGTTAGAACCAGTTATCCGGGCCAAGAGCCAGTTCTTTGGCTGTAAAACACAGAGAACTAGTTCAAAATTAAGGCACTGGCTCTGAACCACCCCTAGAACTGCCTTGGTCAATAGGGAGCAATTTACATTTACAAAGAGATTTTACACATGAAGAACAGCATCCAGGTCCTGAAAAAGGTAGCACACTCATGTTTCTATCTCACCTCCGTTCCAGGAGCCGTTGTGGGGTAATACTGTTGTTGTGGCGTCATGGCTGTCCTGCAGTGTGGTCCCATCAGCATCGGTGGTGGTGGCGGCCTCAGGCTCCTGCAGGCTGTCCTCCTCCACAATGTGTAGCTTGTCCTCATCATCGGAGTCTGAACTGGCCTCCAAGCCATTGTTGAAGTTTGTCACTGCAGTGAAGAGACAAAGCGATGGGAGGTGAGCTAATGTCTACCACATACTGTACAGAAATTTTACTAAGTGCTGAGAAGCCAGCGACCTGTTAGTGTAATCAGTCTGATTTACAACTGGGAAGCAGAATAAAGGCAATTAAACCCAAGTCCTGCAAAAATGGCACTGGTGTGATCAGAAGTTATATGACAAAATCCTATCTGTGTCTGTGCTTCACAGTGAAAAGCTGCACAGCTTTTCCCTAAATCAGCCCGTCTCCGCTCTGAAAGATTCCAGAAAATAGGCTGCATCTGCCAAGGTTTTATCTTGTGTATTTTCATACTGAAGAAAAACAAAGATAACTGACATAATGAGTGGAAGTGAGACTGAAGTCCTCCCACAGTATCTGTCATGTTCTAGTGCAGATATTATTTATCTACATATTTCTTCCATATTAGTAGATTAAAAAAAACAAACAACTGTTAAAAGCCACAGGTTCTAATTCAAGCAGAACAGGGAAGGATTTGCACATGAAGGCGGCAGGAGTTCTCTGACAATTGGAACACAACTAAATGGAAACTGTGTAGATAAATAAAACTACAGACATCCCTCCAGTGTCCTCAGAACTCAGTAAAGTGATGTTAACTTCCAACATAGTAAACCAGCCTCAACATGGCTCCCAGCCCAGACCCGCTGCTGTCATCTGCTCCAAACTGCGCGGAGGATAATCAATCAGTCTCTGACTCAAGGTACATACGACTTCCCTCTCGTCATGTGCATGGAGAAGAATAACAAAACAAAACAAAGAAATAAACTGCAGCCACAGCAAAAAGTAATCGCTTGCTTATCAGCCGCAGAAAGCAAATCTTTTTTACACGGTCAGTGAGCTTGTCTGTGGGCTACTGCTTCTTAATGGAAGCTCACAGTGAAAAATGGACTGACTGGATGTGTGCGAGTGAAGTGTGTGTGTCATTTGTTTAGCAGAAAAGTTGGAAATGCTGGAGATATGAGGGTACGTGGAGATGTAAGTTATGATGAGCAGTATGCTGTAATTGCTATTTCATTGTCAGCACGTGCACATATGACTGTGTGCATGCATGAATTATTATATATATACACAGTGAACAAAAGTGTGTGCATGTGTGCTCTCCGCAGGGGAGCTGTGCATCTTGGCAGAGGTGCTGAAGACGCCTAATGAGCAGGAAAGCTTGGGCTGTTTGTTCACAGGTGACAGGTGCACACACACACAAGCAGGTCTCAAACCACATAACTCGTTCTACATGCATGTAGTTCTGCACTGCTGCATGACATAGGAAGCTATTTCAGGTAGTGCCGTTAACTGCTTACAACCCCTTGCACTCAGCAGACCAGATGACATACACCTAATGTCACCCACCTACATCTATGACATCCTGGGCACACATCGTTTTGACAAACACATACACGTCTATGTGTCACCCCTCCTGAGGTGGTGTGGTGCTTTTCCGGAGTCACTCTGTCACTGCTCCAAACAGAGGAATGGCGATGGGAATGCAAAAATGTGTGTGTGTGTGTTGGGCGGGTGTGATCAATGCATGTCTGGATCGATGTAAGAGGCTGGGTGAGTCATGAAATAGCGCCTAAAGAGGGGAGTATAAGGTTTTCAGTTTGTGAATTCATAGGATGGACAGGAATATGTTTACACACTTTCTATTGGTTGTCGTTTCAAATCCTCACATGTGCCTCTTAAAGACCATGTTTCATTCCCAGCTCAGTTCAGCAATTCTTGAATGTTTTATCACACAGATGTGATACTCTCAGTAATCACAGTCAACTAGGGCTGCACTTAAAGGGTAAGGCCAGTCATTTTCTATATGAACAGTATGTTCAACTCTCCCCTATTATGAATAAATGAAGAACAAGTGATTGCTGTCGTCATCCGGGTTCATCAGTGGTAAGATATTTCTCTGACCAACTGGCAGTTTTCAGTGTTTACATGTCACCGTTTGGTATCACATCGGCTCGCCTGGAACCTCAACAGAGGTGATAGCAAAAATAGTACCAGGTACTATCCCTAAGATTTGACCCGGGGTCATTTGGCCGTGGAAAAGAGGCTTAACGCATCACGCCAACATCTCCCACATGAATGTCACGTATGGTGTGTAATAGCTGTCATTTTGGCTTTGAGGTCATTTAACCTTAAAAGACCACCCTAGTTTAATAAAGACAAAATTTTTTTTTTATCAGAATACAAAACATTGATACACAATAAATGTTTGTCACGGAGTCACTATGTGCTGCCTAATCTCACCCTGAGACTTATTGGCTATTGTTCTTTTCACATGTATGTATCTTCCTCAGTAGTGTTTTTAGTAAAACACTGCATTCATTTGATGTACGCCGGACCTCAGTATTTGACTATGCGAGTACAGTGTGACCAAAAACCTAGATGGTAACTTGAGTGAACCCCTGTGATTTGGCCAGATGCAGATCAGTGGTGAAGTTAATATCTATGTGCCAGACTGTCAGCCCAAACACAGCTCAGCTGCAGGTAGCGAGTTCCTAAAACATCAACAAACTGCATCTCTCTTCATTCAGACAAAGACACACATTATTAACCAGGTGGGCTGGAGGCTGTTCCAGTAATAGAAGGGTCTACACTGTCAGATAAACACCCTGTGTCTGCTCTACACGCCAGAGGCCACCTGTTGCAAACTGGTGAATTATTTTAAACAGTGCTGACTGGAGGGAAGAGCAACCGGCTGAGCTCCAGATAATGAAGGATACTGGAGAAATCACTTAAGGAAAAGCTTAGAAATCATATTCTCTATTAAAAGTGTTCACTTAAGAGTGTTCATCGAGCTGCATCTGTTGGAATGTGTCATAATAGCACAAGGCTGAATGGCAACAGCTCACGTGCACTGAGGGGTACAATTTCTTGACTTGAGTAAGGGATTTTGCTTAGATTATGGTGATTAAACTCTTTTAATATTTCACTGTTTCCCAGTTATTTGCAATTTCCAAATACTTTAAATCCTTTTGAAATAGCAAAGTATGTAAATGAACAAATCTGTTACTATTGTCTGTTGTCAGACAATAGGTGACTAAAGTTATGTTGGAACTCCATGGTTGTTCAGCCTGCTCTCATAACAGTGTGTCAAATACTGATGCATTGTCAAGTACCTTTAGTGTTTCATACTGATGAGTGGGTTAATGTTGTTCTGTATTAAAAAGCCTTTGCATCTCATACTGATGGCAGAGGTACTTGACAAAGTGTTAGTATTTGATGTCCTGCCATGGGAATGTGTTGGGTTGTTTTATCCCATCTGAATAAACTTACATTGTGATTCAAGCTGATGAGTAAATCTCAGATTTGATCTAAACTGCACCAAACAAGACTATAAAGCAAAAATAAAACCCACCCTCTCAGGCCAACACCACAGAGCTGTGTTGTAACATCTGTAAATAATCCAATAAACATCTGTTGTCAGGTCCATGCACTACATCTGCTAGCCAACAAAGCCTTAAAAAAACCCCAGCAAACTAGCCGTCTGTCCTGAGAAAGCTGAACGCGGCAGCATTAGATGTTCTTCTTCTCTTGTTCCTTTGGATTTGTTTACACATTGATCAGGTTAATGGTTTAATGACATTAGATTTCAGGATATTATAAAGAGATAGTCGCCTCTCAGTGTAATATTGAGAAGTAAACCTATTTTGTTGTGGTTCACTGGTTTTCAGAATAATTTCAATTTTTAAAGTGCAACAAATGAGTTGAGGCCATCTTAATGATAAGTTGTACACAAACAAGATGAGAGCACCACATCTGGACAATAAACAGTTCAGAGATTCATCGTCTCTGCCAAGTCTGTGTTCTCTGCTCTCTTGACCAGAGTGAAACTGTCATAACAACAGACAGGGGGCAGTACTGAGCAGAGTCAGCTAGGAAATAAAGACAATACTCATTCCCAACATAACTACACACACACACACACACAACCTTTCTATTGTGTGGATGTGTGTGTGTGTTTTGTGTTAGACACAGGTATTGTGTTGGAGAGAGTGCAGCGTGTCAAGTGAACTGTTAATCCTCCATCTGGAGCTCTGTAAAGAGGAGAGGCCAGCAAGGAGGTGAAGAGGGAAGTCTAGACGACAGCATTCCTCCCTTCCTACCATCAATCTCTCTCGTTTCATAACTAGCCCTTCATTACTACTCCCAATTTATGTTTATTCTGATGGAATTTCTACCACTTCATGTTTGTAATCTGTCATAGAATATAATTTACTGCACGTAATCACTGATAAAATAACACTTTGCACTTCTCAAAACTCAAAGAACATAAAAAAGAACCAATAATATAACCAAAGAAGTCAAGAAAACAACGCCGGGAGTGAAATAGTTGTGCAGCCTGAACTTTTAAACTGGCTTGCTTTTACTTAATTTCTGAGGGAATAATAATTTCAAATATGGTAAAGCACGAAAATTATCACCAGCTGTTGGACAATTTCACCTCCTTCAAACACATTTTTAGACAACAGAGCAAGACGTTTCAAATACATCTGGATACACAGGAAAGGTGTTTTTAACAACAAACACTTTGTTTGAGCCAGTGCAGTAAGAGGAAGGTGCACTGCCAAGAGGGTGAAATTCCCCCTAAATTAAAACAAGGGGAAATTTTACAAGGACAGTGAGAGCAATAAGTCAGAGGATGGCATCTGTAATATCCTGTCAACCTCATCTGACTTTATTTGATTAAACCTTTGTTTAATCAAGTCAAAATTATATATTTGCAATAAGACCATAACAACCAAGCAGCACCAACAAAAAAAACAGTCACATTAATAAAAATGATTGAAAATAAAGCTTAAAAAACTAATTAGCCTCAACTCCTATCTGTAAACAAGCTTCATGCATCATCCCTGAAGAAAAAGAGAACAGCTGCTGTTAACACAACAGGCTCAATTCAGCGGTTCACTGAGTGAGCAGCAAACCTACTGACTTCCTAAGTGTCAGCCTTAGTCAGCCAGACCCACATCAGGGCACGTGACCCTCCTGAGGAAATCACATGTCTGACACATCACAACACAACCCTGACTGGACCACATGGCTTGGTATGTGGGTCAAAGGTCAGCTGCTGTGCAGTGGGGAGAGAGGAACGAGCTAGAAATAGTTTTAGATAATGTCAGTTTATAGATACAGCCCCTCAGCAGTATAGTATACTGGCCTTAATACCAATACTAAAGACTGCTAGCAGCTCTGTGAGGCTGTGCTCACTGGTACTTTGAACTAAATGCTAAAATAGGTCTGTACCACTGACTGTATATACAATGGAAACTGTGTCACCACTTCCCTCCACTATGCAAAAATTAAGCAAAATATAAATACAACAGGTGCCATCTTGCTTTTTTGCAACCAATTTCTGCACAGTAGCGACCAGAAGTGGAGTGACGGCATCGAACCACCAGCTCAGCTGTCAAGTCAACTGAAATACACCTCTTTTTATATCATTAAATAACTTATTTAAAACAAACTTGTGAGAAAAATGGCCACTTGTACCAGAGAAGAGTGATAATAATCTAGCAAAAACCACAAAAGTGACCTTTGGGAAAAAGTTATCTGATTTGTACGTTGGTTTTTCATCTCTTGTTGTGTGTGCTAATGCTAACGTGTTAACGCAGCTGGCGGGGGAGTGGTGGAGGAGGTGGCCTGAGAAGACAGACTTCTGTTTGGTCGGAGTTGCGAAGGGGGTCAGAGGATTTAGCAGTACTGAACTTTCAAATACCAACTATCTAAACTGATTTTCTTTGGAAAATCACCTGTGTGGACAGCATATGTCAACAAAATTCTATGTGTGCAGTGAAAAATTAATCATTTCTAATCTTTAATGTTGAGTGCAGCTGAGGCCAGCTTTGCCGCTATCTGTTTATAAACCAAAGTATTGGAAAAACTACATTTTTGACTAGATGATAGAACTATCTGAAAAGTACCAAGAATAACCTCATGGTGGAGCTAGAGAAAAAGTCAGGGGATGTCTAGAATTGTGTTGCTAGGCTATGGCTAAAACCATCAATCAACCTGGCTTTGCATATTTTGAACAGTACAAGGTAACTAATAAATAATCACCAGCTCATCAGGCGTCAACTAAAGACTTGATGATTAGAGAGTGCAGCTGAGCAAACACTCATTATACTGTATGTGAATGAAAATGAGTCAACTCCTGTACTTATGATCCGTTGCTGAGCAGTCCTAACCAAAGACAGACACGTGAGCACAACATGAGGCTGTATGACAAGACCACAGCTAGTCTACTAGATGTGTGCATGTTTGTGTGTGTGTTGGTGTATTGACCCAGTGCAGCTGTGCAGCATGGGACCTCTGCCAAGCCCCTAACAGACAATTACCCCTGTGTGTGTGTGTGTGTGTGTGTGTGTGTGGCACACCAAACAGAAGAGCATACTAAAGCTGTCTGTCTGCTACTAGATGTGACCAGACTTTAACATGGTGAGCAGCTGCAGATGGAGTCAGCCCTCTTAAAGAGACAGTCACACATTTTCTTGTCCTTCATAGCCAACAACTGCGATAATGTTCAGGGAACGTCCACCTATTTCTAAAAACTGGTCAATAATCTTTAACCGAGAAAGTAGATTAATTAGTGACCGTTCGCTGCATCTCTACTAAAGTTTTGTAATAAAGACAGTTCCATAAATCCAGTTGCATCCTGTTGATACTTGTTGACGTTTCCTTTCCTGAAAGGACTAAACACGTTTGAATGGATTTTTTAATTTGACCTCTTTCCACCAGAATCTCTGAACGCTATAGCTCCTTTAAAAAAACGACAAGCAGCCTTCTCCTTCTGTTCTGTGCTGTAAAGCTATCAACCGTCAAATGGGCCCTGCACCGCAGACATTCAAAGAGGCTAATAATCTTCATTATGTGTTACAGGTAATGTAAGCAATCACAGAAGAAATGCTACAGTACATGCCTTTGAGTGCCTTCCAGGTTAAAAACAACAGAATTGAAAACAGCCCTGCACAACTGGAAGCTGTTAACAATGTCATTGAGTCATGTTCCTAGGGTGTCTGTTAAAAGTCACCATCATGAGGTAAGACTGAGGCTGCGTCATCCACACAGACAGAGAGGAGAGGTGTGGTCACCTATATCCCTGGCACACATGTCCACCTTTCTTTATACAACCACTAGCAATCGCTGGACAAACACACTCACACACACACACACACTGCAAAGCTATAAATACACTGCCTCCACACACACACACACATATGCAGGAAAGCCTCTCTTGTTGCAGCCAGCATTGTAAACTACAGATCTGGGACTCCCCCTACTCCTACTCGTCCTCCTCCCATAGAGGCAGAACATCTGTCATGTCTATGTTCACATACAGTGACTTCAGAAAGTAGACAGACCCCTTCCCTTGTTGCACCCTTTACTGTGTTGTGGGTGTTTATTTATTTTTGTTGTTGTTTAGCACGGACAATGGAGACGGCCAACTCTAAGAATAGTCCTGGTTTTAAAGCCTTTCCCTGATCTCTTCCTCACCACAATCTTATTACAAGGGTCCACAGAGAGTTCCCTAGAGTTCACGGCCTGGTTTTGGTCCTGACGTGCTGTGTGAATTGTGGGACCTTATATACACAGGTGTGTGCCTTTCTGAACTATGTCCAATCAATTCACTTTGCCACAGGTGGACTCCAGTCAAGTTCTAGACACATCTCACAGATAATTAAAGCAAACAGGATGCACCTGGTCACAGCTTGGAATGACACAGCAAAGAGCCCGAATACTTGAAGTTCTAAAAACATGTTTTCACTTTGATATTATGGGTTATTAAGTGTGTGCCGATGGGAAATAATGGCAATTTTAACCATTTAAAATTACATCTACAACACAAAGTGAGCAAAAGGTCAGGGGGTCTCGATACGTTCTGAAGTGACTAGGCCTCTATACTGTACGGGTTATAGTATGAGAGAGCAAGAACCTCAGTGTGCACGTGTGTGATTAATAACTGTACAGCCTGGTAAGTCACTGAAGCCTAATGTGTCTCAGAGGTTGTGTGTGTGTGTGTGTGTGTAATCAGGACTTTCCAGCTGCTTCCTGCTCGGCCCAGGTGCTCAATCAGACCTTATCAGACCTCTCTCTCTCTCTCTTTGCAGGGTTGGCCTCTCAGCAAAGAATAGTACAAACTACAGCCAAGCTGAAGGGCCTTCCCATTGTGCTCCTGAACTACAAGCTATGCTGAGAGAAAAGATTGGGGCCTTACATTTCACAAAGGCTGGATAGTACTTGGGAACATAAAAAAAGTCTGACATTTTTAACAACAACAAATTTCTACAATATTTTAGGTTTAGACAGAGCCTGGCTGTCTCTTTCTGCCTCCAATTTATGCTAAATTATTTACCTCCGAGTTCTGAACAAGTACATCTTTACATCATATGGCAATAAAAGCAAAAACCAACAAGCTCTGTAACAAATAAGCTCCTAACTGGCTGACTGTAATTCACTACACAAAGCAATGTGGTTACTTACAGTAGTTAACCACCTGTTGAAGTTGTTGTGATGCCACTATAAAGGAAAAAAAATAGAGCCATAAAAAAGCCGAACAATTAAAATGAATGCTTTTCATGTGCTTTCTCCTCTGTGTTGAATAGATGTTTCATATAATATACAGCAACTAAACAGTTGCAGGAGAAAACGGCAATATATTCTTGGCATTTCATCTATTATTTAGCCTTGGCAGGTTACCAAATGGGTTCATTTGAGAGACTGACTACTGTGCCTGCTCTACCCTCTTCAAATGACTCCGTGTGAGAGAATCATCATGAATCTGGGTTAGTCCCACTGAGATCAAGGATCCTCTTCTACAAGGTAGACCTTTTAGCTAACTGCCATAAGAGTCAAGTGTGAGTGATTGATTTTAAACGTTTCATTTCAATCAAGTGGGAAAAGGGAAGAGCCAGTTGAAACTCGCATTTCAGTGTTGCAACAAGATCTTAATAGATACCATATTGATTTTACTTTATTAGTGTTTACTCTTTCAATTATACATATCTAATGTTTTGAAAATTCAGTGGCCATTTGGGTGCAAGACAACCTGCTTGCAGACAAGATGGCAATATTAACCAGACCTTGTTTTCCTTGACAGGTTTATGGTTAAATTTACAACTGGGGTTAGGCTCAGTGGTTATAGTTATGGGGCTGGGGCAGGATTATGGATTAGGGGTAACATTAACCCTAACTGTGACCCGACTTTCTGATAAAGTTGACAACTTCCAGCCGAGGCTGACTGTGCACAATTCTTGGTCATAATCCATCATCTTGTCTGCAGCCAGGCCCCTCTCTTTAGGAGCTGCAGTCAGGCAAATACTGAAAACTTTCAAGAGAGAGTGTATTAGTTAGGTGTGGGGAGACACGACTTGACTGGAAATGTTTACTAGATTTACATGTGTACTTTGATAGCAATAATTCCAAATGTTATGAAAGCACTGGGGTGTTATTAGTTTAGTGCACCAGTTTCTGCCACTAAACTAGCCTTTTTAAATGCAGCTCTCATCCAAGGCACCTAAACTTGCCTTGGCAAAAAACATTTGGACCACTGTTTACTAGGACTTGAAACACGCTGATCGATATTATGAAAGAGGAGCAAAATGGCAAAGCTGGATCTTACTCTGGGATGTTAACCGGGTCCTAGCACAATCAGAAACAGGGAAGCTTCCAACCATCAAACTACATTTTGTCTTGATATGCCCCGACACATGCATGTGTGTGCCTCTGTGCCGTTTACCTGCGTGTTCTGAAATATGGCTTCAACCTGCACACCAATGGTTGTTATAATTATGCTAGCTTTTTAGCATCTGTTTGAGTCTCAGCGGTGTTTTGTGACTTGTAGCCTCTGTAAGAGTTGGTGTACAGTGAGAATGTGCATTCCCTCACACTGTGTTTGACTGCATTTGTTTGTGAAACACAGGTAATGGATGAAGTGGGTCTTGTTCAGTGTAATGCCAAGACTCTGAGATTTCCAGTGAGCTATGGCACACGCTAACTGGCCAGTGATGATTTGTAACTTTCATGTCAGCAATTATTTCCTGTGTCTTTTAATGTTCTGAATGTTGGATACTACGTGTAAAAATGAAACTACTGGAGTACAGTTTCTTACAAGCTGCTCTTAAGAGCAAGATGCAAGCCTAAAGTGACTCAGACATCATTTCCAGTATTCACAAGCATTACTAGGTGACTTTTGGGTGGTAGGTGGTACAGCACTGTGGCTGATGTCATTTCCCCAAAGCTCCCATGTACTGCACATGCAGCTGACTGGGCTGTGGTGACACTACACTGGAGCAGCTACTGACATCCCTGTATAACCTGTGTGTATTTATGAGTGTGTTAAATCAGTGAGAGATTAGCTGCAGCCTGAAGTGTTAATGAATATTTTTCTTGAGTGCTTTAACAACGTTGCAAAGATTTGGATTTATACAACTGAGATTTTGTATTTTGAAAACCATGTATTTCATTTCTGAAACTGACTTTCAATCTGTGTACACAGTATTTAGAAACTATATTTAAGTTGCTCAAATACCGTTCTGTAAACTCAAGTAAAAATAAAAAAAGACAGGTGGTGTAAATTGGCTTGATCAAATTCAAATTCTAAAATTCAAGACATGAAATTAAGACCTCGGCATCCAAGATACTAGCATAAGCTAATCTTTAGTATCTGTAACTAATACACTGTATGTATTGTGTTATGTGCTTATAGTGTTGTTATGCTGTTTGGAGATTTGCTCAGAAATGATCCCTTAACTGCAACGGACAGCAGGTAGTCTGTCTCTTAAGATTCAGTGTCTGCATCAGTCGCAGACTTGTACAACATAAGACTTCAATGGCCAAATAAACAGGTGAGCGGTGTACGTCGTCTAAGATGAAGTTCATTTTTGGAGTGATAATAGGCATCAGGTGAAAGATGCAGAGGCTGGGACGTGCTCTATTTGTATGTGTGCGTGTAATGAGTCATACTCTACAGGGAGTTGTGGTACACTGGGGTATTACATAACATTCTCAGCTCTGATCTCAGTCCTGTTACAGCTGCCTGGAAAAACCACCGTTTCCACCACCATTTGACTGCACCTCTGCAGCCAAATAACTGGTCTAATCAGCTGCAGCTCATCAGTGAGTCATATAAACACTAATGAGTGAGGAGGTTTGAACTG
>NW_018128215.1:221955-265111 GCF_001952655.1 Monopterus albus
TTAGAGTAAATCTGAAGGGCTCATGCTAATTGAGATGTTCTTTTTATGGACATTCTACCGTCAGATGCAGACATTTCTCTGTGAACATAAGTGAATCAAACCAAATGTGAAAGAAAACCAAATGTGTTCTAAACAGCAGAGAGTGTGAGCGATTTGAAAGCTGGCCTCACAACACTACTTTGCAGATCATCTACAGTGGGAACATTAAAACCACCAATATACATGAATGATCTGAGTGAAATGTGTACACCCTCGATGAACTACTAGATGTTTGAGGCCGATATTGACATCAGTAAGCTAATGTGAGCCAATATATTAGCCTGGACTTTACTTTAGATATTCAAATTACAGATACAAAGGTCAGTGAATCATAATCGGCCATCTAATAAGCCAAAAGCTCTTCAGTGCTGCAAGATGTATGAAGAGTGGCATCAGAATCACAATCAGCTTTAATCACCAAGTATGTCGAGCATACAAGGAATCTGGCTCCAGCACAGGGCTCTGTGTGTTTTTTTGGCAACAGACAACAGAATAGTGCAATCAAAGGTAAAGGAAGTGTGGGAGGAGGGGGACGGGCAGCATTCATAAACGTTATATACATTTTGAGCTATCAGACTGGTGCATGTTACACAAAAACAAAAGAGACCAGCACTGCTTCACCCTGTGGTAAAGCAGTGAGCAAACACCATAAAAGTAAATCTGCCTCTTCAGTGTCAACTAAACTAGAAGTACAGCACTGAGAGAGAATACCAGGTGATGTTCAATACCCAAATACACATGTGAAATAAAGTAAATCCCAAAGAAACACCAATTTCAGATGGATGAGAACAGGTAAAAGGTCTTTGAACTCCAGGGAACTCTCTGTGGACCCCTGTGATTGTGGCCAGGCAAAGATCGAGGCAAATGGATAAAAGCTCTGAGAGTCCCAGTGAGCTCAGTGGAAACTTCTCCAAGTGAGAGATTTCAGTTTTATATTTTTATGGGTTACTAAGTGTTAAATAATGGGCACAAAGGAAATTTTATCCAATAAAGTGTCCAAGAACCGAGGGGGTCTGAATATCTTGTGAAACCACAGCATACAGACACTCAGTGTAAGCACAGCTTTGACCTACATTTCATCGCACAGCAGTCTAACCTCATCATGTTTCTCTCTTCACAAACGCACACACCCGGTGCTGGTTCCATGATCGGACGTGGGTATTCTCCCTTTCTTGGTCTAACCAGTAAGCACACGACAACATACAGGAAATGAAATAAGGGGAAGTGGGGGGTTAAAGAGGTGAGTGGTCACTTCCTGTTTACCTAAGTACCTTCCCTCCCTCTGTCTTCACCTCTCAGCTCTACTCGGGCTTAAAAACCACTCAGCCTCATAACATCAGTGATTAACGGGTACTTTTTCAATGTTTAAGTTTAAGAGGTGTGTCAGGTCTGAAAGCCCTTACATTATGATTTGACTTTGACACTCAGGTAATGACGGGTATAATTTCTTATTTTTTGCAGTACAGCACTAGAGTATGTTTGAGTGAAATATGAAGGGAATATATTATCTACACAGCTTTGCATGGTTGATGGGGATTGAAAAGGGGCAATTCAGTCCATCTTATACCATAAATAAATGCAAGAATACTGTTCCTGTCAGTTTCATTCAATTAATAGTTAACATGACAAACTGTATGGATGAAAATGACTATTTTATGTGGATGTGGTTCAGATTCTGAACCTTTTTTTGATCACACAATTCTTAATTTGTATCAAATTGTTATTCTCATTGTCAGAGTATTTTGTTTGGTGGAAAGTTTATCAATGGACATGTTTTCTTTAAACGAAAAGGGGTTTGTAGAAAAACATGTTTAAACAACACTTACTATATAATAGGTGCACAAAGACACCCACAAACTGTATACAACCACATTTCTCCCTACTTATACTCAGGCTTTCATTAACCCAAAGTGAAAAAGAGCTTGTACAGTAGAAGTACGAATTTAAAAGATTATACAAAGACAAACTGAATTACACCAAATCAAAGTAAGGTACTGAAAAAGTATGGCCTAGGTTTCGGTACCTAAACTAAGTATCTGATTTTTAAAACCCAGTACTAATAAACAATGTCAATAACAAGGCCTGAAAGACCAAGACAAAAAGTCTCGTCACTTATCAGGTTTTAGTTACACAAAACCACTTGACATGACAAAGTACAACAGAGAGAGAGAGAGAGGGAGGGTCGCTGAGCTGAGGCTGTAGGTCTCCGACTGCTTTCTGACCTAATGGACCGATTCCTTTCTCGTTTGTCACCTGCTCACTTTTGATTCTAGGAAATAAGGAGAACATCAGTAACAGCACCGAGCGGCTGGTGGAAACTCCCTGCTGTCAGTCCACCTCTTTAAAATGCAATGAGGAGAAACAGAAGTAGTCACTTCAAAACAATGACTACCTACAAGCCAGCAGCCTGAGTGTGTGTGTCTTTCTGTAGTGGGTTAAGCTAATGCCAGCTTCAGGCTGGAGACATCCGTAGTTTATGTTGGGGCTAGGAAACAGGACATAAGGGGCAAAGAGTGCTAAGGAGTGGTTTCAATGGTGAGTTTGATTTCTCACTAGGCCCTGTAGCAGCTGAAAAAGATTTGGTAAGACAGCCTTTAAGGTAAGAGGCTTTGGAATCCATTGTCAATGAATGCCCACACAACTATAGCAAAAACAATGTGTGTGTGAGAGAGAGAGAGAGAGAGAGAGAGGTAGACTGCATGATGGTTGTGTGAGGAATGAGCCAGGCAGGCAGTCTGTCACTTTACCTGCGTTGTCATACTCACTCATAAACTCCCTCCCATTCACATACACATACATATAATGTACACACACTCAGTCACTCTCTTCCCACACTCACACACACCAGCTCTCTAAAACACTCATGCAACCACTCTGGCAGGGCGTTTTCCATCTTCCTTCACCGCAGCCGCAGCAGAGCTCATGCTGTAGCTTAAATTTAATTTAATACAGCAGTACATGCATTAATCTGTTGGATCAGAAGGCACGTACACACACACACAGACACACACTAATCTCTGCCAAAAGGCCATCCATACCAGCTCTATACCTGGATTAAAGGGTTTTATACAGTAATCTATCATGGATGATTTATTGTGTACAGCTACTGTTTGTACACTGAACTCACTGGGTTCTACCTCAAGTGTGTCAATTAGCCAAGGTGCAGATAAACGCTAATATGGTCACAGATTATAGGTAGGTTTCCTTCCATTTGCACATAAAAAAACTGACTGGAAATGCCAGTAATTTTGTAAAAATTTCAATTATAGCAGTGTGTTTTATAGATACAAGCTAAATGTGAAAGTGCAATGGAAACAGACTTGATGAAATCAGGCTAATCAGGATGTATACCAATCATGTGACTTAAGCGCTCCCTAAGGAGACGAAAAACAGCAACAGAACAAACCGATCTGCGTGGAGCAATGAGGAGATGCCAACATTCCCTCATGTGTCCATCACACAAAAGGCCATTTGCTTAAACAATATGTAAACAATTAATTATCAAATGTGTTGCTTCATTTTCAGTTGACTGACTAGTTAAATTAAATGCTTCAGACATATTCTACCATCATCTACATCTAGCCACATATAGTTGCAGTGGGATTCTGATCAGCCAGAGAAAAGACTCACATTTACTTTGTGCAACGTAAACAGCAGAGATACACAGGTCTGATGTTAGACAGTTTAGTAGAGACCAGGTACATTACTGCAGACCCCTCTCAGCACAGAAGCTGTATTTAAATCCTATGACACCTTGTAAATACTACTTAGGACAAACAGCGAAGCAGTTGAGCTCTCTGCTGGTGTAACATCAGTCAGCCATGAGTAAGAGGTGAGCAGGCTAATCACAAGGATGCAGTCTGCCTTTCTGTCTGACCTGCTTCCATGTGGTTTAACAAACAGCCTGGGGAACAAGGGACTGAGTTTTGGTGAAATATCTCTTTAATAGTCTTCTGATTCTGAAGGCTTAGATAGGGGACAGGTTCAAGGGCAGCGCCCGAAGTCAGGCAGGAAATAGCTCAAGGAGATACATGCATGTGTGTGTGTGCGTGTGTGTATTCGTGCGCTATCCCAAAGCTGCCTTGCCAAGAATAAGCGATTAAAAGGAGCTGGACTGACCCCATTTTGTAGTAGTCTCTGAAGCAGACCCATGGGGATAAATGGCTAGAGAGGTTACATAAGCTCTGCTCCCAGAAGACATAGCGTAACAGCCGCTGTCACAGTCACAGGAAGACTGACTGACTGTACTGACTTCTATTACAGGTGAAATGCAAATGGGAAAAATCAAAACGCTGTGGTTCTGGTGGGCGCAGTTACAACCTCCCAGGATCTCGACTCTCCGGTCAGACCAGCTATGAAACAGGCAGAATAACGGGGCAGGTCGGCTGAGACAGAGAGTGAAAATCAAGCTAATAGCTTGAGTTTCAGTGCTAGGGGCCACGCAAAAGCCCGGATGACCAAGGAGGGCCTGATTCAATTTACCTAAGGAGCCCAGCTGTTACTCAGAGAGAAAGAAATGGAGAAGAGGTGTGTCTATGTGTGTGTGTGTGTGTGTGTGTATGTGTGTATGCCAAGGAAAACTGCTATAGCAGCACTTTCCTTTCCTCTCTCTTTCTTTTTGTAATTCCATTTTTATGTCGGTCTCCACTTTGGCAGACAGCAGACTAGAGACTAAGACATTAAATCTTGTTGGCTTGCTAAATGAATGTGTGCATGCTCTTTCACAGTGCTTAGGCGCATGACAGGCTATATATTATCTATACATCACTTGCATGTGACTCTCATTTCATTATGGGCACAAATAGACTGCAGTGCATACACAGTGTGACCTGGACTAAACAGGTTCCTTTTAGAAAGCTGCCCAACACTCATTTCCCCATTTCATGCCGCCTGCTGTAATAGTGCTATTACACTCTGCAGCATATGGGCTAAGGTTTACCCTCATTGTACTCTAATGTAGTGCTGTTCAACTTTTATTTTGACAAATTTATCGACAACTTGCCTTTTACAAAGCATAACACAACACATAACCTCTGTCACTTGTTAATAATGCATCTCAAAGTTTGCACTTTGTGGCCAGTAGCCCACCTTTCTTGCTTACTGTACATCTTTTGCCTTTGCTGAACTTTTTTTTGGAGGCACCTCTGTGGTTCTGGCAATATCCCATCATGTCCTTTTATAGAGTGGTTTGCTAAGAGGCAGCAAAAATGTTTAGGAATAAAGCTTGGCACAAAATAGATGATGCATGGATTAAATCACCTGACAAATGGGCTGTTTAACAGACCATAATAACATGCTAGCCATGTTTAGCTCATAGCAGGCTTGGATCTTACTTGCCATCACTACTACAGCCACTGTCAAATGTGGTTAAAAATTTCTTGGGGTGTATTAAAATGTCACCACAGCTTTTCAGATAAAATGTAGTGATACGTGAGGCACTGCGGGATTTTGGAAAAGAAAGCAGCAAACTGGTGAAGACAACAAAGACTGTAAATCATGTCAGGTAGTAGTGTGGCAATATTTCTACACTGATTCCTGCCACTTGCTCTTTCACTTTGTTTCCTGTCTCTAACCACTCCACTACTCTTAGCTGTTCTTTACTGAAAAGCCTGACTCACTCTTAGGACTACGCCTCTGAAATATACATCACAAGTATCAAACAAACTGATGGATACAAAGACGTGCTTAAAGACAGCTATACGGGACTGTAGAATCCAATATCCATATTTGCAGCAGCCACCTGCAGTTGCCTTTCAGTGAGACAAGTCGGGAAGATCGTCCATATGTTTACTGAAAACACTGTTTCAGGCCGATCAGAAGGTCAGGGAATACAGAGTCCTCACAGCTTTGGAGCAAGGCAATGCTGCAGCATGCTACTGCCCAACATATGTTTTATGCTGCTTACACAATTCAGACAGTGCATATAGCATTAGTAAAGGAACAGAGTTTTCTGTAGAGAATGAGCAATTTAAATCCAGTCCACAACTGTCGTCATCTTTTTCCTTAATATCTTTTCTCGCATATGTAATGCCAGTACCTTTAGATCAATACATGTGATTAATGAGGTCACACCTGCTGCTTTCCATTCTTCCTGATGCACTCACAATACCTTTTTTAAAAGGGATTGAGGTCAATGCTTTCCAAGTACTTCACACAGTCTCCCAGGGTTTTCTTATAGTAGGACACAGAGGAATTTAAATGAATAAAATGAAATAAAGATTCTTTCTACAGTATTTCCTCTTAGATCCAGTGTATAGGGTTATATTTCTTAAATGCATAGCAAAACGAAGATTTCTAGTATCTCTAGTGTAATTTCAGTTAATCAAGTAATTCATATACTTATTTGCACATCATCCACAGTTTACAGAAGGTCTTTGGCCACCGAGGTAGTTCACCGTATTTTTGATTATAGCAGGAAGTTGGCTTTTGTTGCTCACTTGTCAACTGCAGTGTTTTACCTGTCTAATTGGTTTGTAATGCAAAGGAAACTCTGCATGACAAAGAGTTTGACTTGGAAAGCAAGACAAGCCTTTCCCATTCTAGAATATGATACGACAGCAAGTGTTACTCTTTTTTTCTTTTGGGGGCGACAGCAGTGCAGTGGGTAGAGCAGCCATTTCCCAATCGGAGGGTTGGAGGTTCAAATCTCGGTGCCTGCAGTCCACATGTCAAAGTGTCCCTGGGCAAGACACTGAACCCCAAAGTTGCCCCTGATGGTTAGAGCCATCGGTGTGAGTAGGCGCCGCAGATGGCTGCCTCGGTTCTGTACCGGAAACAAATTCCTTGTATGTAACATACTTGGCCAAATAAAGGTGATTATTATTAATGCTAATTCTGTCCAGAGTAGATGGACATGAGATGCAGCAGATGTCCACCATGCTGATGGTTACCAGCAGCCTCTTCCACACCCCAGTGTGCAGTGCAAGACCAGAGGCAAGAAAGGAGAGAGTGCAGCCAAGCCAAGAGCCACACTGCGCCAGTCAGCGCTAAAGAGGATGGAAAGGTTGCTACCGGGCCTCCAGTGCTCATTGACAGGGAACGAGCAGTGACAAAGCATGGAGAGGCCACCTCATGAGGGGGGGAGGGGGGGAAGGGGAGGAGGCAGAACAGGTCACTGTGCTGAGGGGGGAGGAGAAACTGAGCACATGGCCTTTAGTCACATGACACTGACAGAGAGAAGAAAGCAGAGCAGCTAGCTTGTGGTTGAACAATGCACAGAACTGGAGCTGTGCCTGAATCCATTCATTTGAATATAAATCAATTTACCCAGCAGATGCAGAGGGATCCTTCCTGGTGGCATCGGCACAGATTCAGTTTACACAGCAGCATTACATGAGGTATTATATTCCAGCCTGAGCAGCCGAGCCTTCTGCCAAAATGTGCTGGAAACCTCCCACCGTCTCAGACTTGAAATTACTATATTTTTAAGCAATTTCAGGCAGTGAACAGGGACCATGGGGTTTTCACATGGGTAACTCCCACCCAGGAAAACTTCACTGTCATTATACTGTTCATATATGCACTGTGTTAATACCACTCACTGAAACAGAGCATGTTTGCTTCCAAGCAAAACAAGTGTAGCAAGTGTAGCAGCTCACTGGGATGCAGTAGCCTTATCATCATTCATAGCCTCTGATACAGTATCAACCAGTTTTACTATATATATTGCAAAATATTTTGTATGCTATAAACTATTGGGGAACACCTCGTAATGTGTTAATATATGAAACTGCTCACTCACACGTATCTTTATATTACAGAAGCTTAGAGTTATAAACATACTACGCAGTTACAATAGGTACAACGTGTGTTGTCCCCTGACAGTTGAAGTTCTTGTACTGTCATCCTGTTGTCTTCATGTTCCTGCTTGAGGTAGAATTCTCTACAACTGCCAGTACTTGCATTAATTCAACAACACATATCAGTTCCCGGTGTTGTTAAGGTGCTTCTCTGATTACAGTTAAATAAAAACCATGCAAAGCCACTTTTATTTTGTTGGCATAATTGTATTTATGGATTTAACCTATAAACACTCTGCTAGTAAATTTAAAGGCCTATTATTAAATTTCTCGGTCGATGAATGAGGGTGAGCAGGTCACCGTGACTTAAAAGGGTGCTAACAGACTGAATAAAATGGGGTGAGTTCTGCTAGTGCTCTCAGTGGAAAATACATATTTCAAGGTTTTCTGAACAGCTATAAGACTTAAGTGTTTTTGTGCAGCGCCTTGGTAAGTAGCCAAAAAGCTGTTACAGTGTCTGTGATTATCACCTATGCCGTCTTCCTCCCGGATCCTTTTCCCAGTAAACTAATAACATATTCTTATTTTTATCCAAAGAATGTCAGTTGCACCACCTACTACAAATCCCTCCACATTAAGTCTTGTTGAACCAGTGTTATTTTGCATGCATCACTCATGAAATGAGGAAGATTATATCAGCACCCTTATTTCACCAGTGAGCATATTTGTTTTACTTTAATTCCTGCCTATGGTTGAGTATACTGTGGAAAAATAACCCAGTTTGTTTTTCTAAATATTGTAATGATAATGGATCATTGTGGTATAAAAGTGCATCGTTTTTAGTCAGGTAGCACTCAATTCTTGTTGGGGTGGACCCCCACACCTGCCAGTCAAATGAAACCACCAACTACTTGGCATTTGTTTTCTTGACAGCTGACAAGTGAAAGAAGTAACTTATTATCATAAATAATTTTTGATCATTTTTCTTTTCATTAGTTATGCCTAATATTACAGGCAGAGACCCCGTTGGTTCTGCTTTCCAAACTGTTTCTGTATCACACTGACCTGCTTTCTGGTGTTGTTTCATGAACACATTTATTTTACTCTTTCTGTTTAACCTAAATCAGTCAGCACGCGAATGTTAGCTAAAAGCTTACAATGTCACCATAAAAACACAAAAATCTTCCAAGTCTGCTTGTCAGACCTGGTGCACATCTGCAGCGGGAAGTCCTCTAACCAGCTTATTATCCAGCACCAGATTGCTGTGAAAGGTGCCTACGCAACACTTTCCTACATACAGACACGGCATGGTGTGCCTAATGACTGACAACACAAACAACAAACAGTCAGACAAGCAGTGGATGACATTTTTATAAAGCATCAGCGCTACCGGAGGTGTGTTATGTGCTTTTGTAAGCCCTCTGCTGTTCTGCAGCAGCGGCAGACCCTGGTAGGAGCAAATCTAGGTCATCAGTGTGTTGTGGATGCTCAGCATTACTATTTGACCCAGTGGCTTCACAGCACAGTGATTTCACACCTTCTGTTGGGGGCATTCATAGTGCAATCAACAGATTGCTAAACCATCTATATCAAACTGGTCAGGTAGAACTTTTCAGACACTGGCTGTCAACAGATAATCACATTTCACTGCTTTCCTGTTCCCCAGAGAGTAGTTTATGTTAAACTGATTATATCACCCACCCCAATTGCATAAAATGTAGTGAGGGATAAAAATACTGATTTTCAAGTCTTTGCAAGTCCCAAAATTGATCTTTGCATTTGTGCCTTTTCTCAGTAAACAAGTACAGTAGCATTAAATGTTACACATATGCAGAGACTAGTCTACTTGTGGTAAGTGGTTCAGGTCAGACTGTGTGGTGCGTAAAATGTATTCTTTGTGGAAAATTAGTTTTTGAATGTGCACAAAAAGGTCATTTTAAGTTAATAAATAAATGTAGATAATAGCTAGCTTTATTAGCCGTATTGAGTCATGACCCAAGTACCTACGCCGTAGGTACATTGCAGATTTAACATGGAACCATAAATCAAACTTTACACAGCTGATCCTGACAGAGAGAGAGAGAAAAGATCTGTCCAGGCTCTTCAGTGGACTTATATGCATGTGCCATGTCCTCTCCATGCTGTGGCTCAGTGCTGCCTTATGACCTTTAACACAAGCCCCAACCCCTTTTCTCTGTCTTCTGTTTCCCCTGTCACCTTATACTGCAAGTGGGGGTCGGGCCAATCTCCGTTAGGTCCAACAAGGTTAATATCCTCTCAGTCAAGTCTCAGTGACTGCGAGTGAAATGTCTGGATCAAACTAGCAAGAGAAAACACTCCTGGAAAATCTACAAGGACGGTCCTCAGAGTGGAAACAAGATGTTCTGAAAGATACTGGTGAGCCTTGTACTGTTTTTCTACTTTGCATGTTAAAACAGTCTCCAGTGACCTTCCCTCCAAGACTGTTGGGGTTATCGCTCTAGAAATGTCATTCAGGTTCCCCTGTTAAGTAAGTCTTTAATCACACATAAAACTCAGATACTCCCTGAGGTTCACTCTGTCTGCCACAGCCTTGGAAACCATTTAAAATATAATGATTATCATAAAATATAATAGGAGAGACAGAGCTTTAGAGGCTCTCAAATGACAGCTACAGTGCAGAGTAGAGGACTGTTACCTCCAGCACACCTTTGTTTCAGTCCACACCGATTTTCCAGACATGCTTTCGTTGCAGCTTGTAATATAGTTTCAATTTGGACAAGTGCTAATTTAATATCCATTAGGCTTTCTCTTTCACTACAGCAAAACCAAGGATAGGCAATCAGGTAATGTAGAACCATTTAGCTAATCATATACCTGATCAATAGACTACAGTCAACACATCTACCACCTTGTCTGGCAGCGTCCAGGCCACAGAGCCTCCTGACAATAATGGACGCTCCTAGCATTGCACTTGTAGCTCTGTATGTTTCTCTTCTACATCAGGGAACAAAGCATGTCCCAAAATAGATCATGAGGTACCAGTATAATTTTGTGTCAAATGATACAGTGATTTTACTTTAACTCTAGGAAACCTTTTGTTTTTGGTTTGTTCTAGGCAGCATGTTTGGCAAAACTGGTGTTTCCCATTTTGGTATAAAATCTGCTTTCAAGTCCTTTCTGCTGAATTATCTCTCCTTACTTTTGAGTTTCACCAGATCAAAGAAACTTCCATCATATCAATAATAATGACTGTGAGCCTGATTTATGCCCCAGCAGGAGCTGCTGCACTGCTGTGGTCATGATCTCATAGTCACTACTGCGCTGCTACATTTCCCTCCCTTTGTCGCCTGCTCAGTATTCACAACACAGTCTTTCCCTGGCAGAAAACTCCTTGGGAAATAGGCTGCAGAGCTGTAGACTTTTCGCAGATTACAAACACTTAGCACTAGTTAAAGTTGAGCACTGTGATGTGCAAAACATGACATCTGTGTGTTTAACAGTGTCTCTGCAGGTCTGCTGCCTCTGCAACACAAGCTAGCCAGTAAGTGAAGTACCTATTGCCAATAGCAGTGTCTGTATCTGTGCTATGGTTTGCTAGGCTAGGCTAAACTAAGCTCTTAACACTAAACTAAGTGAGCCCTGTGCTTTAGGGTAAACATGGCAGAGTGCAAGTTTTGAGCTATTGCTGTCATGTCTAAATTGTTCCTGGAAACTGATGGCCTTGACTTTGTGGGCAAACTGAGGTCATCTGTAAAGTAACATCAGTCAAAATGTTTGCTTTACACCTGGCTCAGTGAGAACTAGGCTTAGATAAGTACCTGATGCCAGTTTACCTCCTGAAACATACAGGTTTCTTAAGTGCAGAGTTAAATAAGAAAATTAATTTCCTGACATGTTTGGCTTCATTATTTTTTTACACTTCTAGTGAAAAGTTTGGACACGCTTTCCCATTCACTTGAAAGAGAAAGCGTGTCCAAACTTCTGACTGGTGCTGTCTCTCTCTCTTGACATATGAAATCTATGTCCAAAAGCAGCATTTTTAAGCATGTAGGGCAGATCAGCTAGCCCTTTGCATGATATACACTGAACAAAATTATAAACCCAATACTTTTGTGTTTGCCCCCATTTTTCATGAGCTGAACTCAAAGATCTACGACTTGTTCTATATACACAAAAGGCCTAGTTCTCTCAAATATTGTTCACAAATTTGTCTAAATCTGTGTTAGTGAGCACTTCTCCTTTGCCGAGATAATCCATCCACCTCACAGGTGTGGCATATCAAGATGCTGATTAGACAGCATGATTATTGCACAGGTGTGCCTTAGGCTGGCCACAATAAAAGGCCACTCTAGGCAGTTTTTTCACACAGCACAATGCCACAGATGTCGCAAGTTTTGAGGGAGCGTGCAATTGTAATGCTGACTGCAGGAATGTCCACCAGAGCTGTTGCCCGTGAATTGAATGTTCATTTCTCTACCATAAGCTGTCTCCAAAGGTGTTTCAGAGAATTTGGCATCTGCAGACCACGTGTAACCACACCAGCCCAGGACCAGGCTGTCAGCGATGGCACCATCACCTCATGTTGCAGCATGAAAATGCACGGCCCCATGTTGCAAGGATCTGTACACAATTCCTGGAAGCTGAAAACATCCCAGTTCTTGCATGGCCAGCATACATGTCACCAATTGCGCATGTTTAGGATGCTCTGGATCGGCGTATGCGACAGTGTGTTCCAGTTCCTGCCAATATCCAGCAACTTCATTGAAGACGAGAGGACCAACATTCCACAGGCCACGATCAACGACCTGATCAACTCTATGCGAAGGAGACGTGCAGCACTGTGTGAGGCAAATGGTGGTCACACCAGATACTGACTGGTTTTGGACCCCCCAATGCATTAAAACTGCACATTTTAGAGTGGCCTTTTATTGTGGCCAGCCTAAGCCACACCTGTGAGGTGGATGGATTATCTTGGCAAAGGAGAAGTGCTCACTAACAGATTTAGACAGATTTGTGAACAATATTTGAGAGAACTAGGCCTTTTGTGTACATAGAACAAGTCGTAGATCTTTGAATAGAGATCATGAAAAATGGGGGCAAACACAAAAGTGTTGGGTTTATAATTTTGTTCAGTGCAAAACATAAATGAGACAAGCTTCACTTCGCAGTCGCTAAATATTCTGTAATGGGTTTGAGGTGTGTGCTTAAATATCAGCTGACAGAAATGTCATTTACACAATCAAAAATGCCCAGTGCTGTCTAGTTTATTCATGTTTCTGACCTCCTTTGTGTTCTGACTGAACAATGTGGATGAGACAGATGTGGCTGGAGGGGTGTACCAGCTCCATATCACTCTTGCTCCCCAGAGACTCCATTCTTGTAAAGTCACACATACTTTTAAACAATCAAATCTCTTAAAGGTTTGTTCAAATCCATCTCATAATACCCAACATTTGTTTCTTTCAGAATTACAACACAGACACTCTGAGTCTGTCTTTAATCAAAAGCAGCTGTCACTGTTTACTTAGATATGTTTTATTAGATAAGTACATTTGTATCTAAATGAAATCAAGAGGGAATACAAATACTTGCAGACAGAACTGAATTAAAGTAAAATATTATTTGGTTTATTGACAGAAAGCCGTCGATTTAAAAAAGCGTTACAAACAACATTAGCATAGTTCATAATTTTATTAAATTTGAAAACAAACAGAACCCAAATCAAGGTACTAGTCACCTGTATAACTGTACAGTCGACGCTTCCTCACAGATTAAGCCTTCATGGATGGGTATCAAGTCAGCAGCCTAATTTCACAATCAGAACAGATGGGGAGTGGACAGAGCTGCAGCCTCCCCCTGTTCCCCACTAAAGATATCTCCATCTTCCAAATCCAGCAAGCCACTTCACACCATCCCACTGTCTTACACCATATTATTTAATCACACAACTGTATTTTTGGCACTGCCGGTGCCAAATCGCCCATCTACTGTATGCCAGGAGCTGGCAGCAGCTGTGGCAAGCTCGGCGGGCAGCTCTCTGGCACGTAGCCTCGGCTGGCACAGTAGTTCTGTCCTCACAAAATGAAGACCATGCCGTCGCCGTCTGGATGCCGGATGGCTAGCTAGCTCGCTTTGAAGGGCCGTCACCGATGGCAGCATCAAGCTGAGAGAAGAGACTAGGCCCAGATACCAGAGAGCAGGAAGGCTTCATGTCAGAGGGCCACAGACAGAGATCAGAGCGGACCATCTCCGTTTGCTTTGAACTGTAGCACTGTAGCATTAAAAAATCAAACCCTCTGGAGGGGGGCACTGCTACAGATGTTTACCTCACTACTCATCAACAGCATAAATTCAAATGGTTTTGGTTCTTACTGCACTATTAGAGTCTAAGATAATATTTACTCTATGGAGTTCAATACAAACAGATCAAACTGCATCAGAGCTCTTGTTTCACTGGCTTTATGCAGCTCCTAATGTCTGGACACAGGAAAGTTTAAGCAGTAGAGGCCCTCCATGTGCAAATGTGAAAATACTAGCCTGTTCTGAGAGCATAATGAGATTCTAGCCTACTTTTCCTTTACAGGAGTGTTTAGGGAAAACATCAAAAACAAAAAACTCAAGGTTGTTGTGTGTGTAGTCAGTAATAAAAGACAAAGACATAATCCTAAACCTGCATGCGTACAAAGTAAAACTCCCTCGATGTATGGGCAGTCTGTGAAGATATATGTGTGTGTGTGTGTGGGTGTGTGGCTGTTTACCCAGCGACACAATGGGGGAAGGAAAACACAGGGACAGGCAGGAGCTTCCGAATGCAGTTTAGCAAAATGTCAAGCACATTCAGATCACAAATCCACAGAAATGCCATCAAGGCCAGGCAGCTAAGAGGCTGCCGCCGCACAGGTATGTCTGCACAAAGTGAATGCCAGGCAAATAATATATAACTTCCTGTCACTATGTGCCCACTTTGCCAGAACTATTCAAGGATACAGTGGGATTCAACTCCAGAACACCAAGGCCTACTCAGTGTACTTTCTTCCAATAGGCACCATTAAGTTTGGTGTACACTTAATTATTCTGAAAGGGTGTGTATTAAAGTGACTGTGTGTGTGTGTGCCTCAAAAGAGCACGTGAGGCAAGAAATGTTAAAGCCTGAGAAAAAAATCCACCTTTAAAAATAATTCAAAAGGACCCAACTAAGGTTAATTCGAAATTATTCTTGAAGCACTTTTAGGAAAACACGTCTGGCACAGAGTGTTTTGAATGCAGAAATAAGAGCAGCTCAAACTGAAAGTCGTATGACACAGCTTGAGAGAAAGTGTGTGTGCTCAGGGCAGCTCAGTCTGTTAAGAGGTGCTGGGCAGGGCTGTAGCTTTCCTCCCCTGAAGTGCGGTGTAATATAATTGTGCTGAACGGCTGCATGCTCACGCCATGGGAGGAGGTTTTATATTGAAGCTTGCCTGCTGTAACGGTGTCAGGTGGTATTTATGAGACTTGTAATGGGGCTGACACTCAGGCACACCTGCTACGCTAGGAGGGGTATACAAAGATTAACACACACCCATCCACGCACACTAGGACACAGACACATATGCTAGCAGCAAATGCTTGAGTTGGCTTGTTTTCAGCTGTTTTAGCTGCTTGAAAGTGCTGTCTTGCTGTGAAAGAGAAAAAACTGACATGGAAAAAGTGCAACTTAAAGTCCTTTCACACTAGAGGAGTATTTTTCCTACATATCAGTAATAATTTTCAAACTAATATTCTGTCAGGGAACCCTTGCACATCAACGATGTTATACCTCTGCGCAAAAAGCGGCTTTTTTTCCACAGGCGACGGGAACACCTGTGGCCAATCACAACACAGTTTGCTGGCACGTTACAACATTGTTACCATAAGTGCACGGTGCACCCGCCAGATAGACATATCTGATTTATTTATGTGGTGTTCAGTATATATTTTACTTCACATACATAGCCAGGTGCTATTCCAGGTCATTGCAATTGCTCCTCTGCCTCTTCAAATGCTGTGGTACAGTTTCAACCCCTCAGTTGCCTTTTTATCATCAATATAGGATGCGCTCCTTGTATTTAGTAGAACCATCACCGGCAGATCATCACTGCTTGATGTGGACCTTTGTAGCGCAACTTTTTAAAACTTCACATTCCATAACCGTGCCGCGTTTGGTGTGAATATATGTGCTATTTAAAAAAAAAAACAAAACACTATTTTGTATAATTTATTCACATCGCTCTGTATATGAAAAGACCTTTCAAAATATGCAATTTTAGATCACATCTTATTAAAAAAAGTGTCTCCTCTGGATTAATTCTCATCATATTATCCATTTCCCAACTAGCACGACTTTACTTGAAGACCACAGTCACATGTTAATCAAATTAAAGCTGCAACTAATGATTTTCATTATTTTCATTATCAGTTAATCAGCAGTATTTTGTCAATGAATCTATTGGTTAGCTGGTATATAAAATATAGATAGTCAGCACACATGATAATTTATGTAAATTACTTGCTTTGTCAGTCCAACAGCACACACAGCTCCAAACAGTCTCACTAGAGAAGGTGGAACCAGTGCATTCACAGCATTTTTGCTTGAAAACCTATTGAATGATTAATCAATTAGCAAAATTGTTGACATAGATGATTAATTTTCTGTCAGTTCAGTCAGTTAGTCAACAGACAACTTCATCAAATGTGCAGGAATTATAGATAACACAGTCTGTACAGAATATATTTTGACTTGCTGCTGTTGAACTAGTTAACAGAGCAGCTCACAAGTGACTAAGGAGCCTCTACTACCAGCCGGTGAGATTAACTCCAAGTATGTCAGAGATCACATTAAGATGCCTGGTGCATGAGACTAGAAGGGAAAATAAACAGCACTGAAGAAACCCAGTCAAGATGTAAAAGATGCAGCTGTGCCAATTCTCTTATACCGACAACCCAAAAAGGAAAAGTGCAACTCAGCCAGACTTCTGCTGAGGCTTCATGCAAGATGAGAGAACGCACTACATTGGCTTCTTAACAGGTCACTTGGAATAACATTGCTGATACCAATATTTTAAGACCAAGGTCAAAATTCTAACAATTGATCATTTTAATGACAAAAACAGTAACAACAGTCTAAAACATTTATTAGAAAATCTGGCTACTAAACATCCATAAACAAAACTATTAAGAGGTCAAAGTCAGTGTGGAGTGAATGGAACAAATGCTTCAGTGGCTTATGTGCTGCTCCCGTCTCACTTTTAGTGTGAATTCTCAGTCTGCCTGGCGCTTTTTTGATCCAGTCTGGAAGAAACCAGCAGTTCACCGGAAATGCGTACCTATGTGGCTGGCTGTCAAAATAAAAGCCTAAAGAACATCGATGTTTATGTTTTGCACTGATGTCATCAGATCGCGGGGTGTCTGATCGATGTATCGATCAAGATCAGTGGATCATCTGATGTAATACTTCACTGGCAGGTGTAAAGATAACACATTCTAGTAGCACTGGTGCACAAGAAAAGACAGACCACTACAAGGACAGTGTCACATAAAGAATCCCAGCTTTTTTACTGAATATGAAGAAGACAAAAGAGAGATTGTCAGAACAAGACACACAGACACCGTCACTTACATCCTGCCATAACAGATGCACCTCCATGAAAGAAAACAAACTTACAATCATATACATATTTGTTTGTGGCGTTCTGGCCTTGCCCCACAGGTTTTGCCAAGGGAAGGCAGAGGGAGCCAAAATCACAGTGAGCCGCAGCAACGCAAACACAGAGACAAACAGATGAGAAAGCCTGAATGTCGTTGCTCCACATCTCTTGTAGCCGGAACAGCTGACACCTCAGCAATCGTGCTGCAGCGGCAACACTGATGCCAAAACCTCTTTGTCAACAAAATTCTACCAAAGTGGATAAGCACTGTGGTGTTAACCCTGAGCGCTCAGCAGATAAAAAGAACAACAATTACACAGAGAAAGTAAAACGGAAGCAATAACAAATACAAAAACACAGTGAAAAGAGCAGGAATAAGGTCAAATCCAAAATGCCTTGACACTGCATTAGAGCTTCTGGCCTTCCTGCCATTCTCACTCCAGCCACCAGATGCCTCTGTGCTTTCCCTCCACTCCCAGTCACCTGATCCACCTCACCTACCTGTTCCCAGCACACATGGAATATTTACACCAGCCACTTTTATCTGTTCCCTGCCAGACTGTTGCTGTTTTCATGCTGTGGACTCTTGCCGCTTGCCTGTTACCTTCTCTGTTTTCTGTTCTTTACCCAGTTTTTTGCATCACCTGTGCCTGGAAGCCTGCTCTTCATCATCTGTTTTATTAACACCTCTACACTGCATGTGCCTGCCTGGCCATTTGTGTTTGGGACCTCCCTTCCTGTTGCCTCATGCCCCAACTGTTACATGATTATTTTTATTGTCAATTAATCTGCCCATTACTTTCTCAATCAGTTGTATGGGCCATAAAATTTTAGAACATTGTGAAAAATAAAGCGCAAATTGCTTGGTTTGTCTGACTAAACAGTCTAAAAATAATGCATATATTTTGTTATAGTGTAAGACAAAAGAAATACAGCAAATCCTCATATCTGACAGGCTCAAAGCAGACAATATTTGGCATGTTTGTCTATCAGCTACTTGATCAACTGTTTCCAAACTACACAAGGAAATGAAACCCAGAAGGACTTGTGCTATACACTCACATCAGAAACCACACGCCAGAATAGTCAATGTATTTAAAATCCTGTAAATATATCAGTGTCAAATCATTTCCCTGGATAACATCCAGGAAAGAAGGGCTGCAGTAACTCACAGGGCTCAAACCCATCTCTATACTTTTGAAAGTCCCTTTCAAACGTCCCTGTTTCTCTGTCAGTCAAATAAACAGCATGGATGTTATTTTGATATGTTTTAGCTTTTTTGATGATGAAGGCTGAGTTTCTGTAGGTGGCTATTTAGACTGCAGCTAGAGTTGGGCAATCGTCTGTGTTTTCAAAACCCCATTTTATCAGTGTCTGCGATCACCAATAGACAATGTGATCACTTGCTGGACGGGGGGTGGAGTCAGGTAACGTTTTCTCTCATCACACATTTTAAATTTCAGTCAAGCCGATCTCACAGCACAGCTGCTGTATTTTGGTTGATTTTATCAAACAGATGTCAGACGGAAAAGGGAGCACAAACAGGTGGCTGTAAATTAAGGAGCAGGGTCACTTGTGCTGATTAAGGGTAATCGCAGATTGAAAAAACAAAAACAAACAAACAAAAAAAACTATATGCGTTTGTCTCTTCAGCTGTCGATAGCCAATCGGATCACCACAAGCCTAACTGCAGCTAATGATTTTTCCTCCTCCCTTATCCCAGTCTTGCAGTGCTCACCCCTGGTCCTGCAGAGCCCTGCCACTGCATATTTTCCACCTTGCCCATCTCTACCAACACCTGATTAGCTAATCAGATGTGAATAGAGAGAGATGAAAGAAATGTGGTGGGGACCAGAGCTGCAATTAAACTCTGCACCCAAATATTTTTATCTTCAATTTTCTTTACAGTCTTTACATTTGATTTTTATAAATGAGTCACAGAATTGTTTCGGCACTACTGGCTGTTTCTGCTCATGTTAGCCAGTTCTTCTTCTATCTATTCCAAACAAGCTGTCACAGCTATGTCTGTAGACAACATTTCATCTGGTACAGCAGATGTTGTTCTCAGAAACCTGAGGACATTTTTACAACTTCATGGACTGGCTATAGGCTGAGTCACTGTTGTGTCACTGCTGTGTAGTAAAAGAATATGTATTCAGGTAAAAAGCTGTTGCAGTATGACTTTCAGGACCTGTCGAAACCCAGCCAAGAACCATGCTGTTGTGGTAATGTGGTTATTATCACAGCTCCGGTGCAAACGTGTTGCTTCATGTCTACAGCTCATCAAAAACAGTGCACTCTTCTCACTCAGCAGCCACCTCAATTACAGCAGCATCACCCCCAGGTCTGTCGTCCCTCTATCCATCCAGTCTGGATGTAATTCATCAGGGCTGGGTGGCCACCATTAGCGCTCCTCCGCAGGGACAGGACAACCTCTAAAGCACAGCACTCAGGGAGCGCTTTGGAGCTCCGCACTTTACCCTAACAGCTTCATCAACTCTGCGTCCCTAGAGCCAGACACACACACACAAACACACACAACCTCTGGAGGGCCCAATTAGCAGCCATCACCTGTAATTCAATAACAGCTTTCTCTTTCTTTCAGCCTCTGCAGCTCCATCTTTCACTCCACTGCGAGTTTGCTTGCATGATTTACAAAAGGACAACTCCTAATGTTCTCCTACAATCAACAAACAAATCTGAATCTACACTGACAGTTTATTAAGGGATCTGATTAGGCCTGTATACTTTGCAAGCATGAGGTGTCTCCCTTCTTCCTCCCACTGTTGTATGTTTGTATGTATGTATCATCCCTCTGGCTGGACGCACTGCAAATCAGACCCACAAGACCGGATGGAAGGCAGACACAAAAAGAAAATCCTCATTGCACATCTCTACTCAGCTTCTAATCAAATCCTGTTTCATTTCATGTGTCCACTCACCATCCTTCTTGCAAGGTGGGAGAGACAAATCTGAGACAACAGCTCTGTCTCCATCCAACACAAGTAACACCACAATAGGAAGAGAAACATCACAACAATTTTCACATGCCAACAGGTATCAATTTAATACTGGTCCCCTATATGTCATATTGTGGTCTGTGTGTGATACTGACAATAAATAATAACCTTCATAAGTGTACTAGCTCACTCTGTTAATGATATTTAGGGAAAACAAGTCTTATTTATTTACTTAAAACTGAAGCATTCAATTACAAGAATAACTTACACAAGCACTGAAATTACTTTACAGGATGATTCCCCTCGTGTTTGTGTGCAGGTACCTTGGCTGGTTTTGTTCCATCGTGCACACCTGTCTCTCGAAGCCCTTCATATTCGGAGTGGTGGTTCATTCACAGATGATGAAGCAAGTTGTTGTTTTTAACGGTGACCGATTTAGTCTGCAAACTGTCAGGATGATCCACGTCTAGCAACTAAATCTAATGCCGTGGACTGGGATGCTGGCGATGCCACTAACTTGACTCCTGTTGTTGTTCCCTGTTATAGCTTCGCTAATACGATGCCAGCTGTGATCCTGTAGCTGCATGAACTCCCAACACGCACGCGCAGTAGTCTCTCCTACTAGGCTGCGTGACAAGTGAATGTATGCACTTTCAAAGTGATGATAATAGTGGAAATATTTTGTGTTCAAGTCTTGTGATGTCATGTTTTAGTACACCCGCTTTCCTCCAACCTGCTGCATCCATTTCTACATCATTAAACCCCATTCACAAATACTGACTCAGCGTCTGGAGCCACAGCAGGATGCTATTCACTGTAGGCCTGCAACTAATTGCTAATTTTATTATCAATTGCTCTAAAGATTATATTCTTGATTGTTTCGTGAGTAAAACATCCAAAAATAGACAAAAAAGCCACATTAGAGTGACTTTACAATTCCCGCTGAGATACAACTTCAACAAGATCCTAGGACTTTGATAAGAAATGGAAACATGTTGTTGGCCTAGAAATTAACTAGTCACCACTAAGTGCTCAGTTACAGTTATAGATAACTACAGGCATTATCAGTTAAAAACTAGACATGCCACAAAGCTTCAGGCTCATGTGACGCAGCTGGGAGCCTGTCATTTTGACTATGTGTGAACAGCAGACTAGTAAGAACAGGCTTCTCCAAACTGCCTTGCAAAAGCCCCATAGAGGGGACGTGATCATGGCTGGTATCATTTAAAGGTACAGTAGGAGCATAAATGGCATATTGATCACACACATTGAGATGATTATGTCTCTTTACATGTCACATAGCTTCAGTACTGTTCACTTAGATTTTCAGCCTCTAGCAAGTATTAAAATATTATGACCTTTTATCCGATTTTGCCATTTCTATGTGAATCTTCTCATTTAGTCCAGTCAACTGAAACAAAAAGAGCTCAAACAGAAAACCAGCGACAGTGTAGAGGAGGAATACGTCACTCTTGGCTCTAATCTAATTTTCTATTCCATTCCCACCTGTCCTGCTGCTGCTGTACCCTCTGAGGTCTCTGGGGAGTCTTTAGTGATCCAGGCTCCTCCTAACCCACCTGCCCACCACTCATGATTTATGTCTCCTAAGATCACTGGGGCTGCTGGGAGATGCCTCCCCTGCTCCTACTGTAGGTTTATTACTAGCTCTGGTTTATTAAAGTGGTCAAATTGGGAATCAGAAAAAAATTACTTGCTGTGGTTGAAAAGCATAATGTCCTTATGAAAATATTCTGGTATCTGTGTAAGGCAATGAAGCGTGGTACAGACTTTAAAACAAGCATGCTATGATAGCACCTAGTTACACCGCTAGATGATGATGGGATGGAGTGACACATGTGTTTGCCACGCAAACTATAAAACAGATACACCTCCACACTGTTACAGTGTCTCTTTCTGTGCTCACTGTGGTGTTGATAAAACCACACGCACTTCTCACTTCTTGTCTGTCTGTATAGCTACCTGAGGCTCATGCTAATGCCAAACCTCCATCTTCAACAGAAACAGCTGTTCAGTTAACGCAGGCCGGGAGCACTGTAGTGCTAATGCTTAAGATGAGCAGTACTTTGTATGCTTCCACCATAATCAACACAAAAGTGAGGAACTGTACTAGTGACACTACCTGCTTTGAGTATACTGTAGATGCATTTTACTAGTAGCAGTACATGTTGAATGAGTGCCTGGACTGACCAAGTTGGCAAGACAGCATTTGTGCATCCCCAGGACACCTGTCCCAGCTGAACAGGTGTTTCCAGCAGCTGTGCTGACATTAGCTGCACTGAACAGAATGCAAGTCACTCCCAGTTCCAGTCCCACTGAACTGAATGAGAAGGAGTGTAAACTTTTGACTGGTACAGTATGTCCGACATGTTTAGTCTGATATTTGTGATGTTTGGCCTGACTCAGACCAACTGGGTCCAATCAGTCGCCACACCCAAATCCCATCCATAATCAGTGCTCGTTAAGTGTGTTCCCACCTTTAATCACTAGTGTACAGCGCCCTCGGCTGTGGCGAAGCACTGGTTTCCTCTGAGCTCAAGGAGCCTGCAGCCTCTGTTCTGCTTCTCAGGCAGCAGGAGAAAAGAGAGAATAGAGGATGGCAGGATATGCAAATTGTACCACCACCAAAGGAGAAGCACAGGAGTTTCCCACCGGCTGAGTGTGAGAGAGTGCTCCCCCTCTCTCACACACACAGCACTTTGAATAGGACTCTTTCTTTTGACACACACTGGTCTGCTTGCACACATATCCCACACAATCAGAAATGTATTAACCCAAACATGAATAGAAACTAATTTAACGCTAGACTTTAAATAAACTGATGCATCCATACATTCAAATAAATACATAGTTTGAGGTGGAAGCTGGTCATCTTTTACAGCTTGGTTAATAGAACAGTGTAGATTAAGGTTTTGGCTGTTAGCTGCTAGGGGAGCCTCTTGAACACATGAATATTCAGGTGGCGAAATGAGAATGATGAAAGGCAACAGCAGAGCAGGTTACTTGTGGAAATGGACGAGGCCATTTTGAAGAAAAGAAGGCGCAGATATGAGTTTGGCAGTTCCTCTGAGATTTTATGCACCGGTGGCACTGGAGGTAAATTTCAGTTCTGGTTTCACATTTGGCTTTTGTTTTGAGCGTAGGTGGCTGTGAGCAAACTTGGTCTTCATAACATAAATTTTAAACAGCAATGTAAGTTTCACGCAGGATTTGGCTTTGCTATAATCTCATTTCAGTTTAACATGGCAGACTATGTACAGAAAATGGATCTGTTCTACTCCTCTGAGCTTTTCATTCTAAGCATAGCACATTTTTTTCATGTTACATCTTTATTAGGGCGTATCAGTTTTAAATTTTGAATGTCAGCAACAAATGGGCAGCAATATTTCTTCTAATTATCCAGAAAGAAAGCACATTAATTTCTTAACTTCTCCTGAAGATTGTACTGACTAACTATAACAGCCATCTAAGTGAAGCACTCACTATTGTATATATTTTGATTTAAATGTTATGAATGTGTGACAAGGCCCTGAATAAGTAAACTGACTACTGCAATGCTAGTCTTGCACATGTGATACAACTAAGGTGTGATTTAGCCCTGATTCAATTCAGCTGTGCATGGACACGGATGAGGGTGGCTGATGAACATGCACAAAAAACATCTTCTGAGCATCTACGTGCTGTTAACTGTCGCAGCGCTGCTCGACACATGTGGCTCCTGTGTTCTGTGGTGCAACAAAGCTCCAGGGCTGCTCAACTCACCTCTGACCTCTCTGTGGAGGACCGGATGGGTGTCTAGGGCTGAGGAGGCAGCTATTTACCGTGAGATCTATGTCATCAACATTGACAATATGGACGACTTATAGTTTCAAATTTCAAAAGCCACCTGCCCTGCAAGTATCTGGTTTATGTAGCCTTCCCAGTGCAGTGCAGCCTGAATGACACAATTAGGTGCTCTCAGTTTCATATTAAATCACAGGGCAGTGCACCGTTTGCCTTCCACCTCCACTAACAATAGTTCTCAAATGAGTGTTCATGACATGCCTGGGACAAATCACACCTGTATGACAGTAGACAAAGCTGTGCTGCTTCATGCATTTGCTCTTCTTCCATTTGACTGAGCTACATTCTGTATGTAGTTCAGTTAATTAAGTGATTCTGATTGTGGCTGCTTTCTTTAGTATAGATTGCAACCCTCCAACACACACCATGTGTATCTGCTCATGTACATGACTCGGCACCATTAAAACCTTGTTTCTATAGACACACACTTTCACATCTTCTGCGTATGAAATCTTAAAATGAACTCGTCCAATGTACTCAAAAATGCCATATTTTTGAGGTTTCAACCGGAATGAAATGAGTCATAAGTGACACGTAGATGTATTTTTGAGGTTTCAACTGGAATGAAATGAGTCATAAGTGACACGTGCATAACTATTTATATCCACTGTGCTGTTCTCTGCTTTCTTTCATTTCATTCATATAAAGTATAACTTCCGTGTTTGCTTTATACTTTAATCGCAGGACGCTCTTAGTGCTTTATTTGATTTAACCTGCTATGCATACAGAAACATTGTACAAGCCAACCCTTTAAAACTCAATGTGTGTAACTGTTTGACTGTATTGAGTTTTCTTGAAGAACTACACAGTTCCCGCTACCTCAAAAAAAGCCCAGAACATCATTAAGGACACTTCACATCCAGGGAATTCACTCTTTGAACTGCTGCCATCAGGTAGATGGTTCAGAGCAATCAAATCAAGGACCACTAGATTCAGGAATAGTTTTTACCAAACAACAGTTACCACACTCAATGCTGATAAAATATAATATGCCTGTTTGTGTGAGGGGGAGCCTGAGAGGTCTGTTGTTTATTTTGTTTTTCTAGCAGTTAAGTTTTTTATATGGTCTTATTTCATATGTTATGTTTTTTTTTTTTTATTGCTGCACCGACTGGAGGTCACTCTAAAATTATAATATAATGACAATAAAGGATCATCTTATCTTATCTTATCTTATCTTTACTTCACACACCTGATCTGTCAAGGTGCCTTCATTGGCCGACGTCATCTAACTGAAATGCAACAGCATCGAGCAGGAACCACTGATTTCCCCTCAGAGGCACAGTGTTAATGCATGTAAATCCACACAAGAGGTCTGTGTTGTTATGCAAAGCCTGGAGGAAAGTAGCAGTTTCCCACCTTAATGCTAACACTCACACACACACACACACACACACACACACACACACACAGTCTTCAGCGAGTCACATCAGCAACATCAGTAGTCCCAATGCACCTCCCCCTCTGGACAATAAAAGGTGATGGGAGGGGCTAACGCTGACTTGCTAAAGACATCATGTAGTGCTTTGTCATTCCACAGACCCATTTGTGCAAGGGAGAAAAGGGTGCACACACACACAGCCCCAGGCTCTTTAGCACAAGGAGAAAGTAACCCGAATGAGCACTGGTCACGGATCAATTAACAGCTACTGTTGACCACAACCACGTCTAACGGCACTCAGGACTGTTTCCCTCCAACACTGCCATCTCACTAACAGGCATCAAACGTGTGCTTAAATATTCACACTACTCTCAAGTAACATAAAACTGAAGGTAAAACTTAAAAAAAAAAAAAACAAGTTCTCCATATAACAGTAGCTTTAGGCTCAACATATGCAGGGTTAATAAAACATACATTGATTGTGATTATACACTATAACATCTGTTACTGGATGTCAGTCTAATCTAATGAGTGCACCAAGGCACATCAGATACAAATAAATGCTCGGTTTTACCTCCTCAGCTCTGCAGGGCAGCTGTAACTGGAGCACCTAAGGGTGACCTCAAGAAAATTGTCCACTCACACATAAAAACAGAACAGGCATATTAAAACATGCTGCAGCTTTTACTGAGTTGTTTAAAGCAAATCTAGTCCTACACAGTGATATAGCAGTTATCTAAAGAAATGTGCTCAGTTAAAGGGCCACTGTCCTCATAAGATGATGCAAATGTTGCTTGTATAACACAGCCTCAGCATCTTCAGTGGGGAAGTGAATCAGCAGCACACACACAGAGAAAATTTGACGCACCAAACCACAACGTGTTGATGAAAAGCCTAGTGCCAAAGAGTATTCCTTTAAGACAGTAATTCAAAGCTTTTCCATATCAACCGATGTCTCTGTTATATCTGGCTGACCTGATACAACTGATCTAACAGCAGTCACTGAATAAATTCACTGGAAGCTGTCAGGCAGTGCTCATGCAAACACTCCGTCTAATTTCACCAATGCAGTTTAAGTAGGCGTAGGCCTGAAGACAGCTGAAATATGAATACGGACCACTAGCACAGCATCCACTCAGGAACCATAAATGGGATCCAAACAGGGAAGCTAAACAAAAACAACCCTCCTCACCACCCACTCCAAGTAACAGTTCTCCAAACACCTCCAGAGGACAGAGGGCAGACCCCGGTGAAGGCTGAGCCCTGGTGGGCTGTTACGTATGAGCAGTCCAAGCCTGGGAGGAGGCCGCTGTGTTTATCCTGTCAGGGAATGTTAACACCACACCGCATTCCTTTAGTCCCAAAATTGCAGTGTTAGATTACAGCCTAGCTGAGAGTGCACACACAAACATGGAGCACTGTAAAGCCAGAGGAAAGGCGCTGGATGACGAAATCGGGACCAAAGCTGTAGCAGCAACACACGGCGGGCCAGCACCTGCCATTTACAGTACAAGTGCAGACACTTAGTATGTGGTGGAGCAGCAAATGAGATCATTAAGGTTGTTGTTAGGTAAAAACAAAAACAACTTCCTGCTTTCTCCTCCGCTCCTTTTTCTGTACATGAATAATCTGAATCATACATAATTATTAAGAATGGAAAGCCCTGTTTTATGTTCTCTGCATGTAACTACTACTCGCTCACATGTACAGTATCATGTGTGGTAAACAGTGCAGTAAGGGAAAAGTGGATTTGGTTCAGGGTCTCTGCAGGGCTATGGCAAAATGACAAGCATCATTTGCTCAGCTGCTATGTTTACAGTTACTCTCTGGTAGGAAATCATTTCTGTAGCGAGGCCAGCTGACTACTAGCTATCATCAGCATCGTGGAGGTTAGGGGTAGCTTACTGCATAGGTGAGAATAATGCCTCTAACCAGAAAGGATGACACAAAGTCTGCTAACAACCTGCTAATGAGTTCTGCTTCACTTAGAGTATAACGGTGCAAGTAAAACCACAAAAGTAAAATGCAAAGCCAACTCTGACACCGTGTTTTAGAGGGCAACATGACATGATGATTGTGCCTTTAATACATGTCATCAAAGTTTCAGAATTGTTGTGAACCATCTTTAATAACCTGTTATATATTACCTTATAATGTTCTCAGACTGTCTTCTATAATAGAGCTAAAATAATTTATCTATCTAGTCATCTTTCAGGCAAATGCTGCTGCATTTCAATGATTTCAGCATCTCCAGTATGAAGGTTTGCTGATTTTCTCTGTTTTGTATCACTGTAAATTGAATATTATCTTCTGCTGTGGCACAGAACAAGCACTTTGGAGATGTCATGCTGGAGTGTGGATACAGCTCACGACTTTATGTTATTTAATAGATGATATGATTAATAATTTATTGAACATATGATAATCAGTTGAACCAATAATGAAAACAATCATTAGTTGTACCACTAATTCATAATAAACAAGATTCACCAGGAAAAGTATGGGAACTATAATGAGCCTTTTTTCACAACTATCTGACATTTTACACACAAAATAAATAATCGATTTGTTGAGAAAATAATTTGTACTAAACTTTGAAATTCAAACAACTGTTAGGAGATCTAGCTCTATGATGATTAAGAGCAGGAATATTAGTCATTATCAGAAAAGACCTTGAAAGGGATGTCATTTAAGAAAAGCCCATCTTTAGTCTGTTTACCCACTTTCTAAGGTTTGTCCACCTTTGGATGACATGTTAGTGAGTTTGACTAAAAAAACACAAAGTCTGCCCTATCAAGTAATGTGAACATATAACCTGTTAAGCACAAATTAAAACTCTGGTGACAGTAGATGACAATATCAACAGCTGCCTTCCTCATCCTGAGGATGACAGGCTGGAGGTCAGCACAGGTTGATGTTTGGCATCAAAAAATTAAAAAAAACAGGCTGTGGACGAGGTGTCTGTGGAAGACAACTCATATAAATGCACGACTGAAGCGAGGCAGACTGCAAATGAAACAAAACGCTTTTCACTTGTAGCAGATGAAATGCCATCTTGACTGTGCGCCCCTCTCAAGGACCAGGATGCGCGTCTTCCTCCTCATAATCTCATTTAATGTTATATTGATGGACATTAAACCTAATAAGAATCCGGGGTATATTGCCCTGGAGTATTTTTGCCTCACATGGCGAGGATATCACGGAGAAATCCGTTAAAATACACCTTCAAAGGTGTTGCATCACCTTGCGTACCTGGCTGTCTCCGGTACAGAAAAAAGCAGCAACCCCGCCTTCACTGCAGTAATGGTACTGACAGCCATTCCCTTCTGCACACCGCTCAGGAAACTGTATAACGAATTACCGCAACACAATAGATGGAAAGGAGAGGCTGGACGTGTACCGTTATAGCACACGGTGAGGTATAACACCGGCATAACCACCTTATGCACCGCCCGTTTTCCTGGGCACAGACAAACGCACACACACAGCTGCAAGGTGCACTCGACCAAACGAGGAAACCAGTCCGCAGAAATACACAAAAGGAAAGATAAAAAAAAATATGCACAAGTGGGTCCGAATTGTATGTGGGTGGGACAAATCCCACGAGAAGGAGGGGAGGCGAGCATCCATGGCAAAAAAAAAATAAAAATTAAATTTAAAAAATCATCTCTACCTGCACAAGTTGACATTTGGAGCGGGTTTCCTGCTCGTCACGATACACAGAACCTTTAGGGAACGGCGGACAGATCCGGTTCCGTTAACGGTCGAGAGCCGCAGGTGTTATTTGTGTTTATTTCTAGGCCGTTTGAAAGCCCCGTTATCCGCGTTCAGGTAAACATGATGATGATGATGGTGATGATGGCTCCTGTACGGACGTCGTGTCGTCAGCAGGAGAAAAAAAAAGGTGTTTTCCTGCCTCTCGGCTCACACACACCATACCTCTCAACGGTAACCAAAATATTATTTGTGGGTTTACCTTTTTATTGGCTGATAGGATGTAAGAGGGGGAGTACAGGTAAGAAACCGTCCAATGAGGGGCTCTGGCTCCAGAGGGCTGTCTAAATTTAAAGTTATTACACCCACCTACGTTTAAATTCTATATTAATATCCTACACTTGATAACAGGTGGATTCAAATATACTCAGCCCACAAACACCTACTCTGACATTCCGTTTCTGACGATATCATGGAGACAAGCTTCCTCTAGGTGATGTTAGAGGATTATTACAACCATATCACAGCTTACGGTAAAAATAATGTCGCCACTGACAACTAAAGACATACAGCAAGTCCATATTTGGTGATAACGCAGCTTCAACCTAGGCTTAGAAACCATCAATCCAATAATAATGCCTCAAATTGAGTCAAAACATTTGGATTCAACCTTGCTAACAGTTCACAAAGCCGATTTCACAGGTGCAAAAAGTAACAGTCGACGATAGGAGCCATTTGCAGGTCGAGCAAAACAACGAAACCCACGCCGAGTAACAAAAATTGCTGAATTAATAAAGCCAAGCTGGTGTAGGCGATGAGGAAATACATGCACGCATGAAAATAAATTTACTAAATCTACTTTTTAAGAATCAACTTCATCATTTCCACTCTTACCTCAACTAAGAGAACATGTGGTGTTGCAGTTGCAGCAGGGAGGGGTGAAGTGGAGATCAAATAAACATCCCATCTCTTTGCCATCACTGGAGCCGCAGTGAATCCGACCAATATGCAAACAAAATCCCCAGGCGTTCACCGCAACAGCACGATCTACCACCCGGCCACCAAAACAAACCGCTAAGGTCGAGTTATTCTGAAGGGGAGCGACAAAATGAGTCGTCCGGGGCCGAGCGAGCAGCAAGTTAGCATGAAACTCAGCCCGCAACAACCTCGCCCTAAAAATTTCATACAATGAACAAACTGCGCTCAACGGGCCACGTTGTTATGTGAAAGCCCCGTAACCTGCCGCCAAGTGTTGCTGTGGGTGGGAAACTGGCAGAAAAGTACAGAAACAAAGAAGGGAAAAGTGAAGGAAACTTAAAAAAATACAGGCAAGTATGAAGCGCTCCTCGGTTATTATAACAGACGTATAACGGTCCGCTCGGGCAGGCGGCCCCATGCACCGCCAGGCGGAGGGAGAGACGCCAGCCAGGTATAACGGTACACCAAGACACTGGGATATGAGCACACTCCCCCAAAACTCCCCGAACTCACTCCCAAAAAGTCTCCTGGAGGAGTTCACCGAGTGAAAAGCTCACCGGCAGCCCGCCCGAGTCGCTCAACGGCGGTTAGGAGGGAGTCTGGACTTACCGCTGCTCCTCCTCGGGTTCGCCTGTTTTCTACGCTTACACCTGGGGCCATCCGCCATGATCCTCTCGCTGAGTCTGAAACGCAGTCTCTCGCGAGTCACCTCCTCCTCACCCCTCCTCACCCCTCCCTTCCCCTGTCCGCTTTACGACATCACCTTCCCCCCGCATAAAAAACACCTGGTTTGCGACACACTGACCGCTTTTACGGTATCACCTTCTCGAACACCTCAGCACATGGCCCCTCCTACTGGCCGCACATGGGCGTGTGCGCTCTGACAGCAGGTTCCAAATGGTGGTCCGACAGCTCTGTCAGGGTCCACCCGGGCCTCACACAGTGTCTGCTTCTCCTGACTGCTGAAAAAGGTAAAATGTAACAACAAGGCGATTCTCTACAGGTCAAAATGTAGAAATGAGGCCAGAGAGAGGAATTAAGAAGGATCTGTGTGAGTCAAAGGTGGGGGTGGAGGAGGAAGTCAGTGGTGGAAGTACTCAGATCCTTTACTGAAGTAATACCACAGTATAGAAACACTTGTAAAAGTCCTGCATTATAAACTTTGCTTAAATACAAAATTATTAGCATCAAAATAATTCTTGAAATATCAAAATACTCATTATGCGGAATGGCCCTTTTCACATTAATGTATATCATATTGTTGTTTTCTAACTATTGATGAATTGTTGTGCACATCACTTAAATGTTGCAGTTATTAAAAGTAGAGTTTATGTTAATCCTTACATGCGTATAATTTGAAGTACTTCTGGGTAGCAGTACTGTGAATTTCCCACAAGGGATCAATAAAGTCTGATGATTTTATTTTATTAATCTGATTCCGAAAAGTAACTAAACTTATCAGATAACTCTAGTGGAGTAAAACGTACAATACTTAGCACTAAAATGTAGTGAAGTTGAAGTATGAAGTAGAAAAAAAATGAAAATGCTCAAGTAAAAAAAGAAAAGGTTCTGCTCCATATTTGTTGTCATTCTTTAGACTTTTTTCCTCAGTGTGTGTGAAAAAGTTGAATAATTTTACTAATTTGGGCCTGGTGTAGTTATCTAAGTGAAACTCCCTGAAACGCTTAGAAGGCAAAATCCCTCCTATTGACATCTGAATCACTGGTTTAATCTTTAACAATACATTGCATTTTGTAAGATTATTCTATCTGGTCTTAATCTGATAAGTTTCTAGTAACTATCTCTGTCAGATAAATGAAGTAGAGTAAAAAAGGAGGCTACAATATTTCCCTCTGAAATATGAAGGAGTACAAATACAGTATAAAGCAGCATAAAATGTGGTGTTGAAGTATAGAGTAGCCTAAAACTGAGTTATTCAAGTAACAAAGTACCTCAGAGCTGTACTTGGATACAGTACTTGAGTAAGTGTACTTAGCTACTTTGCACCACAATTCAATCAGGTAAATGTGCTTACGAAAATAATTAACAAATTGTCCTTTTAAGGGTTTTCGCCCAAAAAGCTCTAGTATTTGTCTAAGACAACATGGATTTCTGAGAACATAAATCCAACATTGTGAGGACTTCTGAGCTCCCCAGTTGTGAATTGTCTCCCTCCAGTCAGACTCCAGTTAGATAAAGTAGAGTGAGAGAAGAAGGTCCTGGGTTTTCTCTGCAACCAGATACATCACCTCTTGGTGCTCTCCCAGTTAGCAGAGCCAACATAATCCAACTTAGAGTGATGTAGTCCAGCATTTTTTTCACATGATTGAAGACGCTGGATGTCGTTCTTCTTGCGTCTCACTTATTTGAACTTAAACACACTTCTCTCCCAGCTATCATGGAAAGAAAAGTCTCCTTTTACCGCCATGTGTGAGTCATATAGTAGTTCACCATGTTTTCTGCTACATCTGCTCAATAAGAAATGCAGTAGTGGCCTGTTCTCTGTGCACAGTGCTGTATCACTAGGTGCTGATGATTTATTGATGTTAAAATGCAGCATGTCAGATCTTTGAAGGAAAGTAAGAGCTTCTGTGAGTTTAGAAAACCTGAATCCAGAAACGCATAGTCACACTTATAAAGCACAGTTGTGTCCTAGGCAGGGAAAGAAAGTCAGTGACAGTGCACAGCAAGGCAGAGGAGCGGCCTTCACCACCCAGTCGAGCTATTCTTGTACCTGACGACGATCAGGTTTCCAGTTCAGACACACCAGGTGCTGCGTGAGTCTCTTGCAGCCAACAAGCCTCCTCTGGATATCCTGACTCTGTGTTTGAGGACATGGGGGTGAAATTAGACTGCAGAGGCTTAACGGGGGGACAGAATGCTTGAGATTACATGCAGTGTTCCAAGGTGCTTCCTTGTTTGTCTGCTGCATTCAGCTGCCTGACACAGTGGTAACAACATGAGATAGCTTGGATTGAATTGTGCGGGTTTTATACAGGAGCAAAAATGCTTTGTGATTTATGCAGTTTAGGAGTTTAAAGACTTAACCTTACAGTTCTTCCACTTTAAAATTAAAAGAAAGATTTACACTGTACAACAAGGTCACATCTGTGTAATCAGCAGCATGCTTGTACTGCATTTAATACTTAAACCCAAGAGAATATCTTGTTTATGAGAGCACTGTTAGATGTACAATTTGCAAATACCCGAGGGTAATGTCTAACATATTGTAATTCAATATGAAACATTTGAAAAGTTTGCAATTCTATCAGAATACCTGACATGACTTCATATTAATGACTCAGTGGAATAGGTCTAGTTTAAGGGGCACATTCAGAGTCATGCATTCAGAGTGAGGCTGCAGTCAGACGGGCCTGTGCCCAGTAGTCCCGTTCGTTTGTGCATCTAGGTAAAGATTTAGAAATTGTGCACGATAAGAGCTATTAAGTGCAGCGCTATTTTGAACATGGTTGGACAGTTGTGTTCGTTACTGTATTCAGATGTGCTCTTTCCTCAGCACCTACACACATATCATTTTGGTAGAAAAGGTGATGTCCTCCTCAGTTTTAACTAACCCCCCAAACCACAACCGAGCTCCTTGCACCACACCAGTAAGGTTTAACTGAACCCCCCACTGGCAGGATATGAAGTGCCACTGACTGGGGGGCTGTGCTCTGCTGCATCACAGCATCTCACAGGCGACTGCTGTCCCACTGCCTGTGAAGTGAAAAAGGAAATGGATGCCATTATTCAATGTTAATTTGGTATTGACATACATTTTGGGCTCAAAGAGCTTTTGGCTAAATTCATTTGTATTTTCAATGAAGAATTCTTCTCAGTGAGAACCACACAATACTCAGAGTATCGTTACCGGAAGAGGAGCTGTACCCTCGGGCTAAATGCCATGTTGTTCCTTCCTCACTAGTTTCCTTTGTCATGCATCAGGTAGGGGTTCGATCTTTAAGACTGAAGCTGAATTTAACCCCTAAACCTGTTAATGTTAGTTCTTTGTTCTAAACATTGATTCATTCATTTCTGCAGTGAAGTGTATAGTATAAACCAAAACGAGTGCTTTTTTTATTTTGCCAGTCTTCTGAAACCTTCACATATGATCATTACAAAAATGATTAATAAAGCAGTTTTCTGATCCGCCACTGCTTGTTTTAGGCACAAAAACTGTCTGGCTATGTTTATGTTTCTATCTTAGCCTCATTGATAGAAATTGGGTAGACTAAATAATAGAAACACCTCTCTGTACAATACTTCATAAATGACATCTTCCAAATTAATCATACACTTGAATCAACATCTGCCTAAAACAGTTTGAACAAAACTGAACAGCATCATCTTGATGATGGAGGATTTACTGCAGGACTGTAGAGTGCATTAGTTGTAGCTTGATGCATCAGATAAATTAGCAACCAAGTGCACACTTAAGGTAAATAGGTGAATAAGGACAATAAAAGAGATGAGAGAGTTGAGAAGCACTTTTCAAATACTAATACATGCTAATGTTAAATGCTGATATAAACAAAACTAGTGTTAAAACTGTAATAAATCCCAATGGCCTTGATGCCCTAACTGCAAGGTTGTTGTTTTTTTTAATCTACTCTAATGTGATACTTGTTCTCATTTTGTGTGATGGTCTAACAGACCCAGAGGCCTTTGAAGCTGAGCTATTCTTTCAGGCTAAATGTCTGTCAGATCCCTTCTCCGTGTTTTGTTTTAATGTGTGTCAGGTGGTACGTAGGTTAGTGTGAAGCTTCTGAGTGAAAAGTGATGACAAAGAACCTGAGCTACACTCCGTCTCTGGTATGTACATCAGCTCAAACCTTTAACATTTTGTCTAATCAGTTAACTTCAGCTCTACAGTTCTCTAGTTTAGTGCCATATTGGGGCTTGGTGGCCAAAAGATGAATAATGTAATTTTGTGTCAAGATGAGTAATGCAGGTAAAATCACTTGTCTGTACAGGACAAATGGCTAGGGAGATGATAATGGCAAGTCCTCATGTTGGGTTTATAAGGCAGGAGGAAAGAGGGAGACAATTCATCTTCACTGTCACTCTCTCCATTAATGATATGCTGTAAAGGCTGTGTAGCTGCATGACATTATGAATCAAAGAAGGGTGTGGACCTGGAGAGAAGGAACTTGTCTGCTGACAAGATTAATTAAGGGGTTAGTTCTGAAGCCCAGTTGAGGTTGAACCTGACACAAACTGTATTACAGCAAATGCAACATGAGGTGACTCTAAAACTGGGTTACTGGTTTTCCTATCATGAACAGTATTGCTTTGTTGCTTTGTTGATTACTCATTGACTGAGACAGTTCGATCAGTGCTTCAGAAAGTTTTTCCCTGGTTACTAGGTATTACCTGAGATAAGAGCTGTATTTGACAGGACAAAGTCTGGAGAGGTGTTTCAGCTTTAACAGGTAAAGCAAAGGTCAGTTGACTGGCTGCTCTCATAGGTATGTGTGTGAGTGTTATTCTGCTAGTCTGTGTGATAACAGTCTAAATGCAACAAGAAAGAAGTAATAGGTAAAGAGATGAAGTGGAATCCAATGTCTTTACTTGCACTTTAGCCAGGAGCCAATCTCGGCGGACACTGGGCAAGAGGCGGGGTCCACCCTGGACAGGTTGCCGGTCTATCACAGGGCTGACATGTAGACAAACTACCACACATATTCACACTCACTCCTAGGGACAATTTAGTCTCCAGTCAACCAGCAAGTCTTTGGACTGTGGAAGGAAGCCGGAGCACCCGGAGAGAACCCATGTAGGCACAGGGAGAACATGCATATTATTATTATTATTATTATTAATAAAATTTGTCATTGGGAATCGGACTCCATATAAATGTTAATGTTGCCCCTCTGCTCCGGTCATGTCAATATTTACATGAAGAACTTTATAATTTGCTGATAAGTGACCCTTTATCTGTCAGCTTGTTTTGCTGTTTTTCTGCCCCCTGTAGCTAAAATGTGATTCAGGCAGCTTTAAGGATACAAGCAGCCCACCACGTAGCTGCTCAAACACACACAGAAAATCAACACCTCATCCCTGAATGACCCTCGCTTCGTTCTTGCACAACATTAATTTCCTGTGCCGTGACCATCAACCTCCTCATACCACACTATTGATCAATACCATGTCCAGTTCAGGTGATGTGTGCAATGATAACCTGGCCTATTTGCACACTGTGAACAGTGATAATGGTCAGACCTTAGTGGCCAGTGTAATGAGTCACATGCAGGCACAGGACAATGTCATTTTATATCACATCATCTCTGCTGGGGAGCACTGGGACACTGTTTGTGTGTGTCTGTGAGAGCATGTGCCACAGTGTAAGTGTGTGACAATGTGTTGCTATTGCACGTCTGCGAGAGGGAAGGGGGTAAAACAGTACGCGTCCTGAGGCGCTGCCTGCTGTTCAAGCCCATACGTGGAGGCTGACCTTATTCGTTGTAACACTTTAGTTCCAGGCACATGAAGTCACATGATTAAGCCCTCCAGACTCCATATGGAACAAAAGCCTCCTGCTGACCTTATTATCACAGTGGCCATTTTGAGCTTTATGCTAGCAAACTCTGCTTCCTCTAACCCCTTAAAATAAGCAGTTTCCACTTGTGACCCCTCTACTTTGCATATATAGTTGATGGGTGAGAACAAGAATTCCCTCCTCAGCCTGTAATTTAGGTAAGACAATCTGTTATTACACTGGCAAAATCAAAGACTGAAAAAAAAGAAAGCAAATAACATGATTTTGTTTTTCTTCCAGTGTCTTCTCCTTTTATTCAACTTGCAAACCCTCACCTTTTGGCATGGTCATAGACCTCCAGATGGGAACCACTACTCTCATGTGACTTTAACACAAAAGTGAGAATATCAATGCAGCTCCTTCTGACCATCTCTATACTTCATTATCATTCTCAGAGCAAAAATGGCATCAGTAGTGCTCTTTCTGGGCATGAAGCCATACTGCTGCTCATAGATATCCACTTCCTTTGTTACCTTAGCTTCCACTGCTCTTTCCCATAGCTTCATTGTGTGGCTCATCAACTTTATACCTCTGTAGCTGCTACAACTCTGCACATCACCCTTGTTCTTAAAGATCGGCACTAGTACACTTCTCCTCCATTCCTCAGGCATCTTCTCACTCTCTAAAATCCTGAACAAACTAGATAGAAACTCCACTGCTGTCTCTCCTAGACACTTCCACACCTCTACAGGTATGTCATCTGGACCAACAGTCTTTCCACTCTTCATTCTCCTCAGAGCCTTCCTCACCTCATCCTTTCTATTCTTTGACACTTCCTGCTCTACAGTATTCACCTCTCACACTTCCTGCTCTACAATATTCACCTTTCCCCCCTTCTTTCCCTCTCATTTTCCTCATTCATCAGTTCCTCAAAATACTCCTTCCATCTTCTCTGCACACTCTCCCCACTTGTTTGTGAATCATATACATAATTAAATGCCTTACATCCAATCCTATTGTAAATTCTTGTTCCAGTCCAAATGTAGATCACACCATCCACCAGTGTACACACAGACACCTTTGCTAGCATTTAAATCACACCCTGTGTTGGGCCTCTTGCTGAAGATTCACTACACAAGTGTGTGTGTTACCTTGAAGTACAAGCTAAGTGGACATGTGTGGGAAGATAAAATATTCTTTGCACACAGGCATGCAAATTATACTGGAATTAAACCACCTACTATGGCAAAATGTATCCACACCTATGAAGCTTTCATGCATGTGAATGGAGATTTATGCAAGACGCTGTAGTGCGTAGGAATTATAGCTTTATAACCCTCAGCTGCGACATCTTTATTAGTGATGCACTGTGAATGAAACACAGGCTTTTATGTATTATTTCAGAAATGCCTTAAACTGATATTTTTGTGCAAGGTGTTTATTTTCCTGCATGCTCGCATCACCCATTTCTTTTTAATACCGGAATTCAGCAGTAAATGTTTTTAACCCACCTCCTTGTGGTCTCACGTCCCATCAGCGATGACCTCACGCTGCCTCAGCCCCAGTGTATGATGGAACAGGAAAACCGTGCACTGTGTTTGAGTGGAGGGTAATTCATTGCTGAGACGTCCCCGTGACTCATCCCAGTTGTCATTATGCAAGATGAAAGTCAGACTCGCTGCTTGTCGTGCTTTCACTAATAACTGGGGGAAACTGCTCAGTGAAAAAAATAAGCAAATACAGAGCAATTAATGCACTGTGATGTTAAAAGAGCTACTTTGATTATGTAAACACACCTGGCGCAAGATGAATAAATGTCCCGTGTTTGTAATTTTGCACAGATCATTTTAAAAGGCCTGTTGTTGAAGCTATATTATGACATTTGTGTCCCCTTATGTCAATTACACAGTGTTAATATGAAATGTTCTCAAAATAGTGTTAATCCAGTCGGGACAATTTAAGACTCACCTGGGAGCTCGTCATTTAAATTCCAGTGATGTTTATCTTTGAATCAAGGTCAATATATACATCATCTCTAGCCATTAGCTTTTGATAGGTACCTGTACACACACAAACACTTAAATTGCTGCATGTCAATACAGCGAGCACCGTTCCATCACCATAAAAGCAACCCCCCCACCCCCATCCTGTGATCAGCAGAGACCATCTACTCTTCACTCCTCACTGTTTTGACACTAATTGCACTCTGAGATCAAACTGCCTCACAGCGTTTTCTCTGCTCACCCCAAAATTCACTTTGACAGTCACTGAAAAGGAGTTCATATCTCACACATATACAGTACGATGTGATAAACGGCAAATTTAATAACCCCCAACCCCCACCCCCCAGCCTCCTCCGCTCTTCTCAACTTCAGACTCGCACTTTAATCTGGTGTGTCTCATTCAGAGTAACAGTGGAAAGGGCACCTTGTGATTCACTTTCACAACAGTGACATGTTGTGCTTGATTACTGATGAGTTCATCTTCACAATTTGTTTGGAAGCTTTAAAATAGAAGGGAACCAGCCTTACTAAACAGTCTCTTTTGCAATCAGTACAAAACTACTTGGCTTTTTACAGGAAACAGCAGATATGTAAAATAAAGCATTACCAATTTTACTCCCTGCTCTCAATCAATTACAGCCATAACTATTAACATGTGTTTAAATGCTGGACCCAAATGCACAACTCAGAAGATCAAACACAGGCTAACAGGCATATTTAAAGGGTCAAAACAGGGGGAATATGACAAAGGTGTAGCTCCATACACAAAGAGCACAAGGCCAGGTAACACTCTCATGAAGCAATCTTACTTGAGGAAACAAAAATACACACACTGGATGGTGATTTTAAAACAATGTCTGTTTTTGTAACAGTTATTGCAATCTAACATTTAAATGTAGAGGATTCAGTTAAAGAAAAAACAGTCTTGCTCACAATGCCAACAAATTACTGCGAAGCTGTAAGCGTCCTTTAAACCCCTTCCACCAACTACCAGTAGTTCTTTCCATCAGCGTGTAAAACGGCACTGTGTTTTAAGGGTTAAACTGCTTGAGGTGATGAAACGTTAGTGAACAATCACATTTTGCTCCGGGCATCTTGTATCAGGGGTCCGGAGGAAGGCCTCCGTGCTTGTACTGTTTTCAGTCCAGTGGTGACGTGCTCTCAAATGGGTGCTTAGCATTCATGCAGGTGATGCTTCACATGAAGCTGCTGCAGGCAGAGCACTTCAGAACTCTCTGTTTCTCTGATGTGCTTAAAAAATGAGAGCGATTACTTTTAATGTATAAAAAAAAATAACATACCATGCACATTTTTCGCAAGAGAAATGGTGTTCCATGTAAGACAATTTCTCTTGTGCGTCTTTTGTAATGAAATATAAAGTGTTTGCTACACTTAACATGTTTTCTTACTGATGTTAACAGAGAACTGACATATAGTGTCTGCGGTTTGTCATAGTCTGATGATAAAGCCAGCATTGTGACAGAATGTGTACATTGTAACAGATTCAGTTTAAAATACAGCAGAAATGTTCTTTTAAATGTGATCAATTAAACTGACTACTTATATGGTGCTGTAAAGTCATAGTAAACAGTTAATGTACTGTCCATGGTCTCACAAACTTGCCCAGTGTCCCCTCGAACGCACACATATCCCCCTTTCTGTCTCTCTTGGCTTTGTCTGACAAACGCATCCATCAGCTCAGTTTCAGTCTTGACCCACATGTAAATAACATTAGAAGAACAACCACTTTAACTAATAACTGACCCACAGCAAGGCCATCAGCTCGTCCCTCCACCTGCCCCTCTCTGCCTACCTTGCCAGGAGCATTGGCAACACCTAGAACAGGCAACGTGTGATTGAATTATGAATGGAGCTCCAGCTGGGCTGAAGGAAATGGTTGTGATAATAGCATGACAGCATGTTTAATTTGCAGGTAATTGCACTTCGGAGGCTTTTAAGAGGCTTGTCTCACACAGACATTTTAAATGAATCATTGTTGTTGTCACCTTCAAGCCTTCATAGAAGTTCAAGTTAGATAAAAGAAGTATAAAGGAGAAGTGAACCAATGGACTGTGCTAGACATTTTAATGATTCAGGTTGTCGTGTGACTATGGAAACTAGGTCTTTGCGCTGCCTCTGTTACATGAGAGAATAATCACTTTTATTTGGCCAAGTATGTTACACACAAGGAATTTGTTTTCGGTACAGAACCGAGGCAACCATCTGCGGCGCCAACTCAACCGATAGCTCTAACCATCACGGGCAACTTGGGGGTTCAGTGTCTTGCACAAGGACATTTCAACATGTGGACTGCAGGCATCGAGAGTCGAACCTCCAACCTTCCAGTTAGGAGACAACTGCTCTACCCTCTGCACCACTGTTAACTTAATAGCATGCTGACCTTGGCATTATGAGAAGTATGATTTATTATTTTCTGTTTTCATTTGGTAAAGTAGTACTTTGTAGCAAAACATCTGAGTTTGAGTACAATTAATTTTGCAGGAAGCATTTGCACAAAAGTGTTTTCAGATTTGGGGTCAGAGATAAAAGCTTGTCTGAGCTGTGTTACACCTTTTCCACTTTGGCACCATGTCAAACCCTGTCCTACTGTATCAGTGGATGTGAAGCTATGTGAAAGTGTCCTTTAACAAAATGCTTTTCATCGCCTAAACTTAGCAAGAGCAGGCAGATTTTGTAGAAAACCTTTGAAAAACACTGACAGTATGCATTTGGCATATATATTCAGTATGAACATACTGTCGGTACGTTGACAAAAACAGAGCTCAGACGGCATTTTCCCCAATTTAAAGCAGGCCCCTAATGTAAACCAGTTGCATATGAACTGGAACTGTTGCATGTCCACAGTGCAGTTTCCAATGCTTCAGGGGTTATTTGGACATTTAGCATGTAAATAATGTATTTAAAAACATGCTTGGATAGAGCAGAAACACTCCAGAAAACATCAGATTTCTAATGGAAGTGAAGTAACATGCTCTGTTCAATGCTGTGTGTGACTTGGTGGCTATGAGCTGACACCGTGGCGATGTGAAGATCCTGCTTCTACTGGCCTACATGTACAGAATGTTACTGGCCAAGCGCAAGTAGTTTATTTCAGCATGAAAACTACATCTCGCTATCCAAATGAAGGAAAAATGAAAAGGATTCAGCATATTGTCATATTTTACAAGACCCTCACAAAAAATCCTAGAAATATTACTGTTGTTGGGATACAGGGCAACTCCCAGGTTGACTCAAACAACCCAGGCTTAAAAGTTTACATTTCGCCTTGCATTGAGCCGGTTTGTGTTGAAATGTGTTCCCCCTTTCGAGATGTGTTTCCCCCTATTAAATCTGTGTCTCTATTAGCACCCTCTTTGGTGGTTATGGTTAGGATAAGGTTAGGGGAAACACATCTTGACACCATATACAGGCTCACTGGTTTGTTTATTTTCATGACTGAAAATGTTTCAACCCCCCAACAAGTTGCACCCTGGAGGTACAGTAGCCTACACGGTGTTGGCTTACAGGCTGATTCTTGAGAAGTGCCTGGAGGAGGACATTTCCACTGATCACTACTCAGCTTTACATCTGATTTTGACAGTAGTGTCATTTGTCAACACTGCAGTGAATGCAGTCATGAAGATGCTGCTGCTTTCCTACATTCACTGGATACCTTAAAATATCATTAGCTATACTTTGTAATATAAGACAAGACAATAGCACAGTCGGTCCTGAGAATAGATGTAACACAACACCACTGCAAGACCCCAGTCAGGAATGAAACCGAACCTTCAGCATTAGTTGTCGACGGCAGATGTTTGTGGTCTCTCCCGCCTCTTCTCTTTTGGTTGTTGGACAGCTGAGCACTTTGATTCATGTGAACACAGAAGTGGAAATAAGGTCATTTGTGCCTAAGGAATGAGTGCACACGCTTGAGAGCTCACAAGGGTTGAAACAAACCGAAGCTGGCGATTGAGGTGTTTCATGTAAATGGTTTGACTTTTCATGAGCGTGCTGTAATGAGCTGAGCAGCTCACTTCACTTGCTGCTCTCTTCTTCTGCCTCAGCATCAGTGAGCTACACAGGCAAATTAATACAAAGAGACAGCCGTGACCTCCGTGAGTGTGTGTCTGCTTACCAGCTGTTTGAAATGCTGTATAAATAAAATAAAATAATATTATTGTGTCTTTGTCCTCCACTTCTGACAGTTATGATGACACTCTGATCATTGTAGTTCATTGTAGTTTTGAGCAAATTGCTACATCTGTAGTAATGTTAGTTCAAACAAAAGCAGACAGCATAAATAAGGCTCGGTGATGTTACGTTTACAAGTGTAAGGATCCAGTTTTCCATCCACAG